>NW_026646933.1:0-260976 GCF_950005125.1 Chionomys nivalis | reverse complement strand
AAGCAGTTGTTTGCTACATGTGAAAGCATTATTCGAACTGAGATCAGTGTTCCTTTTCTCAATATGAGCTTTACTTTGAAATTTCATCGCGTTCTTTTGAAAGTTTATTAATTTCACATAAGCTTTAGGAAGAAACGCACATGTGTTTCTTTGTAAAGGCAAGCAGTTGTATGCTATGTGTGAGTGAATTGTTAGAACTGAGATCAGTGTTCCTTTCTCAGTACAAGATTTACTTTGAAAGATAATCATGTTCTTTTGAAAGATAATCAATTTCACGAAAGCATTTGTACCAAACGCACATGTGTTTTTTGGTAAAGACAAGCAGTTGTTTGCTACGTGTGAAAGCATTGTTAGAACTGAGATCAGTGTTCCTTTTCTCAGTACAAGCCTTACTTTGAAAGATAATTGCGTTCTTTTGAAAGTTTATTAATTTCACAAAGCTTTAGTACCAAACGCACATGAGTTTCTTTGTAAAGACTAAGAGTTGTATGCTACGTGTGAAACCATTGTTAGAACTGAGATCAGTGTTCCTTTTCTCAGTACAAGCTTTACTTTGAATGATAATATTGTACTTTTGAAAGATTATTAATTTCACGAAAGCATTAGTACCAAACGCACATGTGTTTCTTGGTAATGACAAGCAGTAGTTTGCTACGTGTGAAAGCATTGTAAGAACTGAGATCAGTGTTCCTTTTCTCAGTACAAGCTTTACTTTGAAAGATAATCGCGTTGTTTTGAAAGTTTATTCATTTCACGAATGCTTTAGTAAGAAACGCACATGTGTTTTTTTGTAAAGACAAGCAGTATTTTGCTATGTGTCAAAGTCTTGTTAGAACTAAGGTCAGTGTTCCGTTTCTCAGTACAAGCATTACTTTGAAAGATAATCGTGTTCTTTTGAAAATTATCAATTTCACGAAAGCATTAGTACCAAAAGCACATGTGTTTCTTGGTAAAGAAAAGCAGTTGTTTCCTACGTGTGAAGCATTGTTAGAACTGAGATCAGTGTTCCTTTCTCAGTACAAGCTTTACTTTGAAAGATAATCGCGTTCTCTTGAAAGTTTATTAATTTCACGAAAGCTTTAGTAAGAAACGAACATGTGTTTCTTTGTAAAGACAAGGAGTTGTTTGCTACGTGTGAAAGCATTGTCAGAACTGAGATCAGTGTTCCTTTTCTCAGTACAAGCTTTACTTTGAAAGATAATCGCGTTGTTTTGAAAGATTATCAATTTCACGAAAGCATTAGTACCAAACGCCCATGTTTTTCTTGGTATAGACAAGCAGTTGTTTGCTACGTGTGAAAGCATTGTCAGAACTGAGATCAGTGTTCCTTTTCTCAGTACAAGCTTTACTTTTAAAGATAATCGCGTTCCTTGAAAGTTATTGATTTCACGAAAGCTTTAGTAAGAAACGAAAGTGTTTCTTTGTAAAGACAAGGAGTTGTTTGCAACGTGTGAAAGCATTGTCAGAAATGAGATCAGTGTTCTTTTCTCAGTACAAGCTTTACTTTGAAAGATAATCGCGTTCTTTTGAAAGTTTATTAATTTCATGAAAGCTTAGTAAGAAAAGAACATGTGTTTCTTTGTAAAGCCCAGCAGTTGTTTGCTACATGTGAAAGCATTGTTAGAACTGAGATCAGTGTTCCTTTTCTCAGTACAATCTTTACTTTGAAATTCCATCACGTTCTTTTATAGTTTATTAATTTCACGAAAACTTTAGTAAGAATCGCACATGTGTTTCTTTGTAAAGGCAAGCAGTTGTTTGCTATGTGTGATATAATTTTTAGAACTGAGATCAGTGTTCCTTTTCTCAGTACAACCTTTACTTTGAAAGATAATCGTGTTCTTTTCAAAGATTATCAATTTCAGGAAAGCATTAGTACAAAATGCACAAGTGTTTCTTGGTAAAGACAAGCAGTTGTTTGCTACGTGTGAAAGCATTGTTATAACTGAGATCAGTCTTCCGTTTCTCAGTGCAAGCTTTACGTTGAAAAATAATCTTGTTCTTTTGAAAGTTACTGATTTCACGAAAGTTTTAGTACAAAATGCACATGTGTTTCTTTGTAAAGACAAGCAGTTGTCTGCTATGTGTGATAGAATTGTTAGAACTGAGGTCAGTGTTCCTTTTCTCAGTACAAGCTTTACTTTGAAAGATAATCATGTTCTTTTGAAAGATTATCAATTTCACGAAAGCATTAGTACCAAATGCACATGTGTTTCTTGGTAAAGACAAGCAGTTGTTTGCTATGTGTCAAAGCATTGTTAGAACTGAGATCAGTGTTCCGTTTGTCAGTACAAGCTTTACTTTGAAAGATCATCGCGTTCTTTTGAAAGTTGTTAATTTCACGAAAGCTTTACTACCAAACGCACATGTGTTTCTTTGTAAAGACAAGCAGTTGTTTGCTAAGTGTAAAAGCATTATTAGAACTGAGATCCGTGTTCCTTTTCTCAGTACAAGCTTTACTTTGAAAGATAATAACGTTCTTTTGAAAGTTTATTAATTTCACGAAAGCTTTCGTAAGAAACGAATATGTGTTTCTTTGTAAAGCCAAGCAGTTGTTTGCTACCTGTGAAAGCATTGTTAAAACTGAGATCAGTGTTCCTTTTCTCAGTACAAGCTTTACTTTGAAAGATAATTGCGTTCTTTTGAAAGTTTATTAATTTCACAAAGCTTTAGTACCAAACGCACATGAGTTTCTTTGTAAAGACAAAGAGTTGTTTGATACGTGTGAAACCACTGTTAGAACTGAGATCAGTGTTCCTTTTCTCAGTACAAGCTTTACTTTGAAAGATAATCGTGTTCTTTTGAAAGTTATTGATTTCATGAAAGCTTCAGTACCAAACGCACATGTGTTTCCTTGTACAGACAAGCAGTTTTTTGCTATATGTGAAATCATTTTGAGAACTGAGATCAGGGTTCCTTTTCTCAGAACAAGCTTCACTTCGAAAGATAATCGCGTTCTTTTGAAAGTTTATTAATTTCATGAAAGCTTTAGTAAGAAAAGAACATGTGTTTCTTTGTAAAGCCAAGCAGTTGTTTGCTACATGTGAAAGCATTATTCGAACTGAGATCAGTGTTCCTTTTCTCAATATGAGCTTTACTTTGAAATTTCATCGCGTTCTTTTGAAAGTTTATTAATTTCACATAAGCTTTAGGAAGAAACGCACATGTGTTTCTTTGTAAAGGCAAGCAGTTGTATGCTATGTGTGAGTGAATTGTTAGAACTGAGATCAGTGTTCCTTTCTCAGTACAAGATTTACTTTGAAAGATAATCATGTTCTTTTGAAAGATAATCAATTTCACGAAAGCATTTGTACCAAACGCACATGTGTTTTTTGGTAAAGACAAGCAGTTGTTTGCTACGTGTGAAAGCATTGTTAGAACTGAGATCAGTGTTCCTTTTATCAGTACAAGCCTTACTTTGAAAGATAATTGCGTTCTTTTGAAAGTTTATTAATTTCACAAAGCTTTAGTACCAAACGCACATGAGTTTCTTTGTAAAGACTAAGAGTTGTATGCTACGTGTGAAACCATTGTTAGAACTGAGATCAGTGTTCCTTTTCTCAGTACAAGCTTTACTTTGAATGATAATATTGTACTTTTGAAAGATTATTAATTTCACGAAAGCATTAGTACCAAACGCACATGTGTTTCTTGGTAATGACAAGCAGTAGTTTGCTACGTGTGAAAGCATTGTAAGAACTGAGATCAGTGTTCCTTTTCTCAGTACAAGCTTTACTTTGAAAGATAATCGCGTTGTTTTGAAAGTTTATTCATTTCACGAATGCTTTAGTAAGAAACGCACATGTGTTTTTTTGTAAAGACAAGCAGTATTTTGCTATGTGTCAAAGTCTTGTTAGAACTAAGGTCAGTGTTCCGTTTCTCAGTACAAGCATTACTTTGAAAGATAATCGTGTTCTTTTGAAAATTATCAATTTCACGAAAGCATTAGTACCAAAAGCACATGTGTTTCTTGGTAAAGAAAAGCAGTTGTTTCCTACGTGTGAAGCATTGTTAGAACTGAGATCAGTGTTCCTTTCTCAGTACAAGCTTTACTTTGAAAGATAATCGCGTTCTCTTGAAAGTTTATTAATTTCACGAAAGCTTTAGTAAGAAACGAACATGTGTTTCTTTGTAAAGACAAGGAGTTGTTTGCTACGTGTGAAAGCATTGTCAGAACTGAGATCAGTGTTCCTTTTCTCAGTACAAGCTTTACTTTGAAAGATAATCGCGTTGTTTTGAAAGATTATCAATTTCACGAAAGCATTAGTACCAAACGCCCATGTTTTTCTTGGTATAGACAAGCAGTTGTTTGCTACGTGTGAAAGCATTGTCAGAACTGAGATCAGTGTTCCTTTTCTCAGTACAAGCTTTACTTTTAAAGATAATCGCGTTCCTTGAAAGTTATTGATTTCACGAAAGCTTTAGTAAGAAACGAAAGTGTTTCTTTGTAAAGACAAGGAGTTGTTTGCAACGTGTGAAAGCATTGTCAGAAATGAGATCAGTGTTCTTTTCTCAGTACAAGCTTTACTTTGAAAGATAATCGCGTTCTTTTGAAAGTTTATTAATTTCATGAAAGCTTAGTAAGAAAAGAACATGTGTTTCTTTGTAAAGCCCAGCAGTTGTTTGCTACATGTGAAAGCATTGTTAGAACTGAGATCAGTGTTCCTTTTCTCAGTACAATCTTTACTTTGAAATTCCATCACGTTCTTTTATAGTTTATTAATTTCACGAAAACTTTAGTAAGAATCGCACATGTGTTTCTTTGTAAAGGCAAGCAGTTGTTTGCTATGTGTGATATAATTTTTAGAACTGAGATCAGTGTTCCTTTTCTCAGTACAACCTTTACTTTGAAAGATAATCGTGTTCTTTTCAAAGATTATCAATTTCAGGAAAGCATTAGTACAAAATGCACAAGTGTTTCTTGGTAAAGACAAGCAGTTGTTTGCTACGTGTGAAAGCATTGTTATAACTGAGATCAGTCTTCCGTTTCTCAGTGCAAGCTTTACGTTGAAAAATAATCTTGTTCTTTTGAAAGTTACTGATTTCACGAAAGTTTTAGTACAAAATGCACATGTGTTTCTTTGTAAAGACAAGCAGTTGTCTGCTATGTGTGATAGAATTGTTAGAACTGAGGTCAGTGTTCCTTTTCTCAGTACAAGCTTTACTTTGAAAGATAATCATGTTCTTTTGAAAGATTATCAATTTCACGAAAGCATTAGTACCAAATGCACATGTGTTTCTTGGTAAAGACAAGCAGTTGTTTGCTATGTGTCAAAGCATTGTTAGAACTGAGATCAGTGTTCCGTTTGTCAGTACAAGCTTTACTTTGAAAGATCATCGCGTTCTTTTGAAAGTTGTTAATTTCACGAAAGCTTTACTACCAAACGCACATGTGTTTCTTTGTAAAGACAAGCAGTTGTTTGCTAAGTGTAAAAGCATTATTAGAACTGAGATCCGTGTTCCTTTTCTCAGTACAAGCTTTACTTTGAAAGATAATAACGTTCTTTTGAAAGTTTATTAATTTCACGAAAGCTTTCGTAAGAAACGAATATGTGTTTCTTTGTAAAGCCAAGCAGTTGTTTGCTACCTGTGAAAGCATTGTTAAAACTGAGATCAGTGTTCCTTTTCTCAGTACAAGCTTTACTTTGAAAGATAATTGCGTTCTTTTGAAAGTTTATTAATTTCACAAAGCTTTAGTACCAAACGCACATGAGTTTCTTTGTAAAGACAAAGAGTTGTTTGATACGTGTGAAACCACTGTTAGAACTGAGATCAGTGTTCCTTTTCTCAGTACAAGCTTTACTTTGAAAGATAATCGTGTTCTTTTGAAAGTTATTGATTTCATGAAAGCTTCAGTACCAAACGCACATGTGTTTCCTTGTACAGACAAGCAGTTTTTTGCTATATGTGAAATCATTTTGAGAACTGAGATCAGGGTTCCTTTTCTCAGAACAAGCTTCACTTCGAAAGATAATCGCGTTCTTTTGAAAGTTTATTAATTTCATGAAAGCTTTAGTAAGAAAAGAACATGTGTTTCTTTGTAAAGCCAAGCAGTTGTTTGCTACATGTGAAAGCATTATTCGAACTGAGATCAGTGTTCCTTTTCTCAATATGAGCTTTACTTTGAAATTTCATCGCGTTCTTTTGAAAGTTTATTAATTTCACATAAGCTTTAGGAAGAAACGCACATGTGTTTCTTTGTAAAGGCAAGCAGTTGTATGCTATGTGTGAGTGAATTGTTAGAACTGAGATCAGTGTTCCTTTCTCAGTACAAGATTTACTTTGAAAGATAATCATGTTCTTTTGAAAGATAATCAATTTCACGAAAGCATTTGTACCAAACGCACATGTGTTTTTTGGTAAAGACAAGCAGTTGTTTGCTACGTGTGAAAGCATTGTTAGAACTGAGATCAGTGTTCCTTTTCTCAGTACAAGCCTTACTTTGAAAGATAATTGCGTTCTTTTGAAAGTTTATTAATTTCACAAAGCTTTAGTACCAAACGCACATGAGTTTCTTTGTAAAGACTAAGAGTTGTATGCTACGTGTGAAACCATTGTTAGAACTGAGATCAGTGTTCCTTTTCTCAGTACAAGCTTTACTTTGAATGATAATATTGTACTTTTGAAAGATTATTAATTTCACGAAAGCATTAGTACCAAACGCACATGTGTTTCTTGGTAATGACAAGCAGTAGTTTGCTACGTGTGAAAGCATTGTAAGAACTGAGATCAGTGTTCCTTTTCTCAGTACAAGCTTTACTTTGAAAGATAATCGCGTTGTTTTGAAAGTTTATTCATTTCACGAATGCTTTAGTAAGAAACGCACATGTGTTTTTTTGTAAAGACAAGCAGTATTTTGCTATGTGTCAAAGTCTTGTTAGAACTAAGGTCAGTGTTCCGTTTCTCAGTACAAGCATTACTTTGAAAGATAATCGTGTTCTTTTGAAAATTATCAATTTCACGAAAGCATTAGTACCAAAAGCACATGTGTTTCTTGGTAAAGAAAAGCAGTTGTTTCCTACGTGTGAAGCATTGTTAGAACTGAGATCAGTGTTCCTTTCTCAGTACAAGCTTTACTTTGAAAGATAATCGCGTTCTCTTGAAAGTTTATTAATTTCACGAAAGCTTTAGTAAGAAACGAACATGTGTTTCTTTGTAAAGACAAGGAGTTGTTTGCTACGTGTGAAAGCATTGTCAGAACTGAGATCAGTGTTCCTTTTCTCAGTACAAGCTTTACTTTGAAAGATAATCGCGTTGTTTTGAAAGATTATCAATTTCACGAAAGCATTAGTACCAAACGCCCATGTTTTTCTTGGTATAGACAAGCAGTTGTTTGCTACGTGTGAAAGCATTGTCAGAACTGAGATCAGTGTTCCTTTTCTCAGTACAAGCTTTACTTTTAAAGATAATCGCGTTCCTTGAAAGTTATTGATTTCACGAAAGCTTTAGTAAGAAACGAAAGTGTTTCTTTGTAAAGACAAGGAGTTGTTTGCAACGTGTGAAAGCATTGTCAGAAATGAGATCAGTGTTCTTTTCTCAGTACAAGCTTTACTTTGAAAGATAATCGCGTTCTTTTGAAAGTTTATTAATTTCATGAAAGCTTAGTAAGAAAAGAACATGTGTTTCTTTGTAAAGCCCAGCAGTTGTTTGCTACATGTGAAAGCATTGTTAGAACTGAGATCAGTGTTCCTTTTCTCAGTACAATCTTTACTTTGAAATTCCATCACGTTCTTTTATAGTTTATTAATTTCACGAAAACTTTAGTAAGAATCGCACATGTGTTTCTTTGTAAAGGCAAGCAGTTGTTTGCTATGTGTGATATAATTTTTAGAACTGAGATCAGTGTTCCTTTTCTCAGTACAACCTTTACTTTGAAAGATAATCGTGTTCTTTTCAAAGATTATCAATTTCAGGAAAGCATTAGTACAAAATGCACAAGTGTTTCTTGGTAAAGACAAGCAGTTGTTTGCTACGTGTGAAAGCATTGTTATAACTGAGATCAGTCTTCCGTTTCTCAGTGCAAGCTTTACGTTGAAAAATAATCTTGTTCTTTTGAAAGTTACTGATTTCACGAAAGTTTTAGTACAAAATGCACATGTGTTTCTTTGTAAAGACAAGCAGTTGTCTGCTATGTGTGATAGAATTGTTAGAACTGAGGTCAGTGTTCCTTTTCTCAGTACAAGCTTTACTTTGAAAGATAATCATGTTCTTTTGAAAGATTATCAATTTCACGAAAGCATTAGTACCAAATGCACATGTGTTTCTTGGTAAAGACAAGCAGTTGTTTGCTATGTGTCAAAGCATTGTTAGAACTGAGATCAGTGTTCCGTTTGTCAGTACAAGCTTTACTTTGAAAGATCATCGCGTTCTTTTGAAAGTTGTTAATTTCACGAAAGCTTTACTACCAAACGCACATGTGTTTCTTTGTAAAGACAAGCAGTTGTTTGCTAAGTGTAAAAGCATTATTAGAACTGAGATCCGTGTTCCTTTTCTCAGTACAAGCTTTACTTTGAAAGATAATAACGTTCTTTTGAAAGTTTATTAATTTCACGAAAGCTTTCGTAAGAAACGAATATGTGTTTCTTTGTAAAGCCAAGCAGTTGTTTGCTACCTGTGAAAGCATTGTTAAAACTGAGATCAGTGTTCCTTTTCTCAGTACAAGCTTTACTTTGAAAGATAATTGCGTTCTTTTGAAAGTTTATTAATTTCACAAAGCTTTAGTACCAAACGCACATGAGTTTCTTTGTAAAGACAAAGAGTTGTTTGATACGTGTGAAACCACTGTTAGAACTGAGATCAGTGTTCCTTTTCTCAGTACAAGCTTTACTTTGAAAGATAATCGTGTTCTTTTGAAAGTTATTGATTTCATGAAAGCTTCAGTACCAAACGCACATGTGTTTCCTTGTACAGACAAGCAGTTTTTTGCTATATGTGAAATCATTTTGAGAACTGAGATCAGGGTTCCTTTTCTCAGAACAAGCTTCACTTCGAAAGATAATCGCGTTCTTTTGAAAGTTTATTAATTTCATGAAAGCTTTAGTAAGAAAAGAACATGTGTTTCTTTGTAAAGCCAAGCAGTTGTTTGCTACATGTGAAAGCATTATTCGAACTGAGATCAGTGTTCCTTTTCTCAATATGAGCTTTACTTTGAAATTTCATCGCGTTCTTTTGAAAGTTTATTAATTTCACATAAGCTTTAGGAAGAAACGCACATGTGTTTCTTTGTAAAGGCAAGCAGTTGTATGCTATGTGTGAGTGAATTGTTAGAACTGAGATCAGTGTTCCTTTCTCAGTACAAGATTTACTTTGAAAGATAATCATGTTCTTTTGAAAGATAATCAATTTCACGAAAGCATTTGTACCAAACGCACATGTGTTTTTTGGTAAAGACAAGCAGTTGTTTGCTACGTGTGAAAGCATTGTTAGAACTGAGATCAGTGTTCCTTTTCTCAGTACAAGCCTTACTTTGAAAGATAATTGCGTTCTTTTGAAAGTTTATTAATTTCACAAAGCTTTAGTACCAAACGCACATGAGTTTCTTTGTAAAGACTAAGAGTTGTATGCTACGTGTGAAACCATTGTTAGAACTGAGATCAGTGTTCCTTTTCTCAGTACAAGCTTTACTTTGAATGATAATATTGTACTTTTGAAAGATTATTAATTTCACGAAAGCATTAGTACCAAACGCACATGTGTTTCTTGGTAATGACAAGCAGTAGTTTGCTACGTGTGAAAGCATTGTAAGAACTGAGATCAGTGTTCCTTTTCTCAGTACAAGCTTTACTTTGAAAGATAATCGCGTTGTTTTGAAAGTTTATTCATTTCACGAATGCTTTAGTAAGAAACGCACATGTGTTTTTTTGTAAAGACAAGCAGTATTTTGCTATGTGTCAAAGTCTTGTTAGAACTAAGGTCAGTGTTCCGTTTCTCAGTACAAGCATTACTTTGAAAGATAATCGTGTTCTTTTGAAAATTATCAATTTCACGAAAGCATTAGTACCAAAAGCACATGTGTTTCTTGGTAAAGAAAAGCAGTTGTTTCCTACGTGTGAAGCATTGTTAGAACTGAGATCAGTGTTCCTTTCTCAGTACAAGCTTTACTTTGAAAGATAATCGCGTTCTCTTGAAAGTTTATTAATTTCACGAAAGCTTTAGTAAGAAACGAACATGTGTTTCTTTGTAAAGACAAGGAGTTGTTTGCTACGTGTGAAAGCATTGTCAGAACTGAGATCAGTGTTCCTTTTCTCAGTACAAGCTTTACTTTGAAAGATAATCGCGTTGTTTTGAAAGATTATCAATTTCACGAAAGCATTAGTACCAAACGCCCATGTTTTTCTTGGTATAGACAAGCAGTTGTTTGCTACGTGTGAAAGCATTGTCAGAACTGAGATCAGTGTTCCTTTTCTCAGTACAAGCTTTACTTTTAAAGATAATCGCGTTCCTTGAAAGTTATTGATTTCACGAAAGCTTTAGTAAGAAACGAAAGTGTTTCTTTGTAAAGACAAGGAGTTGTTTGCAACGTGTGAAAGCATTGTCAGAAATGAGATCAGTGTTCTTTTCTCAGTACAAGCTTTACTTTGAAAGATAATCGCGTTCTTTTGAAAGTTTATTAATTTCATGAAAGCTTAGTAAGAAAAGAACATGTGTTTCTTTGTAAAGCCCAGCAGTTGTTTGCTACATGTGAAAGCATTGTTAGAACTGAGATCAGTGTTCCTTTTCTCAGTACAATCTTTACTTTGAAATTCCATCACGTTCTTTTATAGTTTATTAATTTCACGAAAACTTTAGTAAGAATCGCACATGTGTTTCTTTGTAAAGGCAAGCAGTTGTTTGCTATGTGTGATATAATTTTTAGAACTGAGATCAGTGTTCCTTTTCTCAGTACAACCTTTACTTTGAAAGATAATCGTGTTCTTTTCAAAGATTATCAATTTCAGGAAAGCATTAGTACAAAATGCACAAGTGTTTCTTGGTAAAGACAAGCAGTTGTTTGCTACGTGTGAAAGCATTGTTATAACTGAGATCAGTCTTCCGTTTCTCAGTGCAAGCTTTACGTTGAAAAATAATCTTGTTCTTTTGAAAGTTACTGATTTCACGAAAGTTTTAGTACAAAATGCACATGTGTTTCTTTGTAAAGACAAGCAGTTGTCTGCTATGTGTGATAGAATTGTTAGAACTGAGGTCAGTGTTCCTTTTCTCAGTACAAGCTTTACTTTGAAAGATAATCATGTTCTTTTGAAAGATTATCAATTTCACGAAAGCATTAGTACCAAATGCACATGTGTTTCTTGGTAAAGACAAGCAGTTGTTTGCTATGTGTCAAAGCATTGTTAGAACTGAGATCAGTGTTCCGTTTGTCAGTACAAGCTTTACTTTGAAAGATCATCGCGTTCTTTTGAAAGTTGTTAATTTCACGAAAGCTTTACTACCAAACGCACATGTGTTTCTTTGTAAAGACAAGCAGTTGTTTGCTAAGTGTAAAAGCATTATTAGAACTGAGATCCGTGTTCCTTTTCTCAGTACAAGCTTTACTTTGAAAGATAATAACGTTCTTTTGAAAGTTTATTAATTTCACGAAAGCTTTCGTAAGAAACGAATATGTGTTTCTTTGTAAAGCCAAGCAGTTGTTTGCTACCTGTGAAAGCATTGTTAAAACTGAGATCAGTGTTCCTTTTCTCAGTACAAGCTTTACTTTGAAAGATAATTGCGTTCTTTTGAAAGTTTATTAATTTCACAAAGCTTTAGTACCAAACGCACATGAGTTTCTTTGTAAAGACAAAGAGTTGTTTGATACGTGTGAAACCACTGTTAGAACTGAGATCAGTGTTCCTTTTCTCAGTACAAGCTTTACTTTGAAAGATAATCGTGTTCTTTTGAAAGTTATTGATTTCATGAAAGCTTCAGTACCAAACGCACATGTGTTTCCTTGTACAGACAAGCAGTTTTTTGCTATATGTGAAATCATTTTGAGAACTGAGATCAGGGTTCCTTTTCTCAGAACAAGCTTCACTTCGAAAGATAATCGCGTTCTTTTGAAAGTTTATTAATTTCATGAAAGCTTTAGTAAGAAAAGAACATGTGTTTCTTTGTAAAGCCAAGCAGTTGTTTGCTACATGTGAAAGCATTATTCGAACTGAGATCAGTGTTCCTTTTCTCAATATGAGCTTTACTTTGAAATTTCATCGCGTTCTTTTGAAAGTTTATTAATTTCACATAAGCTTTAGGAAGAAACGCACATGTGTTTCTTTGTAAAGGCAAGCAGTTGTATGCTATGTGTGAGTGAATTGTTAGAACTGAGATCAGTGTTCCTTTCTCAGTACAAGATTTACTTTGAAAGATAATCATGTTCTTTTGAAAGATAATCAATTTCACGAAAGCATTTGTACCAAACGCACATGTGTTTTTTGGTAAAGACAAGCAGTTGTTTGCTACGTGTGAAAGCATTGTTAGAACTGAGATCAGTGTTCCTTTTATCAGTACAAGCCTTACTTTGAAAGATAATTGCGTTCTTTTGAAAGTTTATTAATTTCACAAAGCTTTAGTACCAAACGCACATGAGTTTCTTTGTAAAGACTAAGAGTTGTATGCTACGTGTGAAACCATTGTTAGAACTGAGATCAGTGTTCCTTTTCTCAGTACAAGCTTTACTTTGAATGATAATATTGTACTTTTGAAAGATTATTAATTTCACGAAAGCATTAGTACCAAACGCACATGTGTTTCTTGGTAATGACAAGCAGTAGTTTGCTACGTGTGAAAGCATTGTAAGAACTGAGATCAGTGTTCCTTTTCTCAGTACAAGCTTTACTTTGAAAGATAATCGCGTTGTTTTGAAAGTTTATTCATTTCACGAATGCTTTAGTAAGAAACGCACATGTGTTTTTTTGTAAAGACAAGCAGTATTTTGCTATGTGTCAAAGTCTTGTTAGAACTAAGGTCAGTGTTCCGTTTCTCAGTACAAGCATTACTTTGAAAGATAATCGTGTTCTTTTGAAAATTATCAATTTCACGAAAGCATTAGTACCAAAAGCACATGTGTTTCTTGGTAAAGAAAAGCAGTTGTTTCCTACGTGTGAAGCATTGTTAGAACTGAGATCAGTGTTCCTTTCTCAGTACAAGCTTTACTTTGAAAGATAATCGCGTTCTCTTGAAAGTTTATTAATTTCACGAAAGCTTTAGTAAGAAACGAACATGTGTTTCTTTGTAAAGACAAGGAGTTGTTTGCTACGTGTGAAAGCATTGTCAGAACTGAGATCAGTGTTCCTTTTCTCAGTACAAGCTTTACTTTGAAAGATAATCGCGTTGTTTTGAAAGATTATCAATTTCACGAAAGCATTAGTACCAAACGCCCATGTTTTTCTTGGTATAGACAAGCAGTTGTTTGCTACGTGTGAAAGCATTGTCAGAACTGAGATCAGTGTTCCTTTTCTCAGTACAAGCTTTACTTTTAAAGATAATCGCGTTCCTTGAAAGTTATTGATTTCACGAAAGCTTTAGTAAGAAACGAAAGTGTTTCTTTGTAAAGACAAGGAGTTGTTTGCAACGTGTGAAAGCATTGTCAGAAATGAGATCAGTGTTCTTTTCTCAGTACAAGCTTTACTTTGAAAGATAATCGCGTTCTTTTGAAAGTTTATTAATTTCATGAAAGCTTAGTAAGAAAAGAACATGTGTTTCTTTGTAAAGCCCAGCAGTTGTTTGCTACATGTGAAAGCATTGTTAGAACTGAGATCAGTGTTCCTTTTCTCAGTACAATCTTTACTTTGAAATTCCATCACGTTCTTTTATAGTTTATTAATTTCACGAAAACTTTAGTAAGAATCGCACATGTGTTTCTTTGTAAAGGCAAGCAGTTGTTTGCTATGTGTGATATAATTTTTAGAACTGAGATCAGTGTTCCTTTTCTCAGTACAACCTTTACTTTGAAAGATAATCGTGTTCTTTTCAAAGATTATCAATTTCAGGAAAGCATTAGTACAAAATGCACAAGTGTTTCTTGGTAAAGACAAGCAGTTGTTTGCTACGTGTGAAAGCATTGTTATAACTGAGATCAGTCTTCCGTTTCTCAGTGCAAGCTTTACGTTGAAAAATAATCTTGTTCTTTTGAAAGTTACTGATTTCACGAAAGTTTTAGTACAAAATGCACATGTGTTTCTTTGTAAAGACAAGCAGTTGTCTGCTATGTGTGATAGAATTGTTAGAACTGAGGTCAGTGTTCCTTTTCTCAGTACAAGCTTTACTTTGAAAGATAATCATGTTCTTTTGAAAGATTATCAATTTCACGAAAGCATTAGTACCAAATGCACATGTGTTTCTTGGTAAAGACAAGCAGTTGTTTGCTATGTGTCAAAGCATTGTTAGAACTGAGATCAGTGTTCCGTTTGTCAGTACAAGCTTTACTTTGAAAGATCATCGCGTTCTTTTGAAAGTTGTTAATTTCACGAAAGCTTTACTACCAAACGCACATGTGTTTCTTTGTAAAGACAAGCAGTTGTTTGCTAAGTGTAAAAGCATTATTAGAACTGAGATCCGTGTTCCTTTTCTCAGTACAAGCTTTACTTTGAAAGATAATAACGTTCTTTTGAAAGTTTATTAATTTCACGAAAGCTTTCGTAAGAAACGAATATGTGTTTCTTTGTAAAGCCAAGCAGTTGTTTGCTACCTGTGAAAGCATTGTTAAAACTGAGATCAGTGTTCCTTTTCTCAGTACAAGCTTTACTTTGAAAGATAATTGCGTTCTTTTGAAAGTTTATTAATTTCACAAAGCTTTAGTACCAAACGCACATGAGTTTCTTTGTAAAGACAAAGAGTTGTTTGATACGTGTGAAACCACTGTTAGAACTGAGATCAGTGTTCCTTTTCTCAGTACAAGCTTTACTTTGAAAGATAATCGTGTTCTTTTGAAAGTTATTGATTTCATGAAAGCTTCAGTACCAAACGCACATGTGTTTCCTTGTACAGACAAGCAGTTTTTTGCTATATGTGAAATCATTTTGAGAACTGAGATCAGGGTTCCTTTTCTCAGAACAAGCTTCACTTCGAAAGATAATCGCGTTCTTTTGAAAGTTTATTAATTTCATGAAAGCTTTAGTAAGAAAAGAACATGTGTTTCTTTGTAAAGCCAAGCAGTTGTTTGCTACATGTGAAAGCATTATTCGAACTGAGATCAGTGTTCCTTTTCTCAATATGAGCTTTACTTTGAAATTTCATCGCGTTCTTTTGAAAGTTTATTAATTTCACATAAGCTTTAGGAAGAAACGCACATGTGTTTCTTTGTAAAGGCAAGCAGTTGTATGCTATGTGTGAGTGAATTGTTAGAACTGAGATCAGTGTTCCTTTCTCAGTACAAGATTTACTTTGAAAGATAATCATGTTCTTTTGAAAGATAATCAATTTCACGAAAGCATTTGTACCAAACGCACATGTGTTTTTTGGTAAAGACAAGCAGTTGTTTGCTACGTGTGAAAGCATTGTTAGAACTGAGATCAGTGTTCCTTTTCTCAGTACAAGCCTTACTTTGAAAGATAATTGCGTTCTTTTGAAAGTTTATTAATTTCACAAAGCTTTAGTACCAAACGCACATGAGTTTCTTTGTAAAGACTAAGAGTTGTATGCTACGTGTGAAACCATTGTTAGAACTGAGATCAGTGTTCCTTTTCTCAGTACAAGCTTTACTTTGAATGATAATATTGTACTTTTGAAAGATTATTAATTTCACGAAAGCATTAGTACCAAACGCACATGTGTTTCTTGGTAATGACAAGCAGTAGTTTGCTACGTGTGAAAGCATTGTAAGAACTGAGATCAGTGTTCCTTTTCTCAGTACAAGCTTTACTTTGAAAGATAATCGCGTTGTTTTGAAAGTTTATTCATTTCACGAATGCTTTAGTAAGAAACGCACATGTGTTTTTTTGTAAAGACAAGCAGTATTTTGCTATGTGTCAAAGTCTTGTTAGAACTAAGGTCAGTGTTCCGTTTCTCAGTACAAGCATTACTTTGAAAGATAATCGTGTTCTTTTGAAAATTATCAATTTCACGAAAGCATTAGTACCAAAAGCACATGTGTTTCTTGGTAAAGAAAAGCAGTTGTTTCCTACGTGTGAAGCATTGTTAGAACTGAGATCAGTGTTCCTTTCTCAGTACAAGCTTTACTTTGAAAGATAATCGCGTTCTCTTGAAAGTTTATTAATTTCACGAAAGCTTTAGTAAGAAACGAACATGTGTTTCTTTGTAAAGACAAGGAGTTGTTTGCTACGTGTGAAAGCATTGTCAGAACTGAGATCAGTGTTCCTTTTCTCAGTACAAGCTTTACTTTGAAAGATAATCGCGTTGTTTTGAAAGATTATCAATTTCACGAAAGCATTAGTACCAAACGCCCATGTTTTTCTTGGTATAGACAAGCAGTTGTTTGCTACGTGTGAAAGCATTGTCAGAACTGAGATCAGTGTTCCTTTTCTCAGTACAAGCTTTACTTTTAAAGATAATCGCGTTCCTTGAAAGTTATTGATTTCACGAAAGCTTTAGTAAGAAACGAAAGTGTTTCTTTGTAAAGACAAGGAGTTGTTTGCAACGTGTGAAAGCATTGTCAGAAATGAGATCAGTGTTCTTTTCTCAGTACAAGCTTTACTTTGAAAGATAATCGCGTTCTTTTGAAAGTTTATTAATTTCATGAAAGCTTAGTAAGAAAAGAACATGTGTTTCTTTGTAAAGCCCAGCAGTTGTTTGCTACATGTGAAAGCATTGTTAGAACTGAGATCAGTGTTCCTTTTCTCAGTACAATCTTTACTTTGAAATTCCATCACGTTCTTTTATAGTTTATTAATTTCACGAAAACTTTAGTAAGAATCGCACATGTGTTTCTTTGTAAAGGCAAGCAGTTGTTTGCTATGTGTGATATAATTTTTAGAACTGAGATCAGTGTTCCTTTTCTCAGTACAACCTTTACTTTGAAAGATAATCGTGTTCTTTTCAAAGATTATCAATTTCAGGAAAGCATTAGTACAAAATGCACAAGTGTTTCTTGGTAAAGACAAGCAGTTGTTTGCTACGTGTGAAAGCATTGTTATAACTGAGATCAGTCTTCCGTTTCTCAGTGCAAGCTTTACGTTGAAAAATAATCTTGTTCTTTTGAAAGTTACTGATTTCACGAAAGTTTTAGTACAAAATGCACATGTGTTTCTTTGTAAAGACAAGCAGTTGTCTGCTATGTGTGATAGAATTGTTAGAACTGAGGTCAGTGTTCCTTTTCTCAGTACAAGCTTTACTTTGAAAGATAATCATGTTCTTTTGAAAGATTATCAATTTCACGAAAGCATTAGTACCAAATGCACATGTGTTTCTTGGTAAAGACAAGCAGTTGTTTGCTATGTGTCAAAGCATTGTTAGAACTGAGATCAGTGTTCCGTTTGTCAGTACAAGCTTTACTTTGAAAGATCATCGCGTTCTTTTGAAAGTTGTTAATTTCACGAAAGCTTTACTACCAAACGCACATGTGTTTCTTTGTAAAGACAAGCAGTTGTTTGCTAAGTGTAAAAGCATTATTAGAACTGAGATCCGTGTTCCTTTTCTCAGTACAAGCTTTACTTTGAAAGATAATAACGTTCTTTTGAAAGTTTATTAATTTCACGAAAGCTTTCGTAAGAAACGAATATGTGTTTCTTTGTAAAGCCAAGCAGTTGTTTGCTACCTGTGAAAGCATTGTTAAAACTGAGATCAGTGTTCCTTTTCTCAGTACAAGCTTTACTTTGAAAGATAATTGCGTTCTTTTGAAAGTTTATTAATTTCACAAAGCTTTAGTACCAAACGCACATGAGTTTCTTTGTAAAGACAAAGAGTTGTTTGATACGTGTGAAACCACTGTTAGAACTGAGATCAGTGTTCCTTTTCTCAGTACAAGCTTTACTTTGAAAGATAATCGTGTTCTTTTGAAAGTTATTGATTTCATGAAAGCTTCAGTACCAAACGCACATGTGTTTCCTTGTACAGACAAGCAGTTTTTTGCTATATGTGAAATCATTTTGAGAACTGAGATCAGGGTTCCTTTTCTCAGAACAAGCTTCACTTCGAAAGATAATCGCGTTCTTTTGAAAGTTTATTAATTTCATGAAAGCTTTAGTAAGAAAAGAACATGTGTTTCTTTGTAAAGCCAAGCAGTTGTTTGCTACATGTGAAAGCATTATTCGAACTGAGATCAGTGTTCCTTTTCTCAATATGAGCTTTACTTTGAAATTTCATCGCGTTCTTTTGAAAGTTTATTAATTTCACATAAGCTTTAGGAAGAAACGCACATGTGTTTCTTTGTAAAGGCAAGCAGTTGTATGCTATGTGTGAGTGAATTGTTAGAACTGAGATCAGTGTTCCTTTCTCAGTACAAGATTTACTTTGAAAGATAATCATGTTCTTTTGAAAGATAATCAATTTCACGAAAGCATTTGTACCAAACGCACATGTGTTTTTTGGTAAAGACAAGCAGTTGTTTGCTACGTGTGAAAGCATTGTTAGAACTGAGATCAGTGTTCCTTTTCTCAGTACAAGCTTTACTTTGAAAGATCATCGCGTTCTTTTGAAAGTTGTTAATTTCACGAAAGCTTTACTACCAAACGCACATGAATTTCTTTGTAAAGACTAGCAGTTGTTTGCTACGTGTGAAAGCATGGTTAGAATTGAGATCAGTGTTCCTTTTCTCAGTACAACCTTTACTTTGATAGATAATCATATTCTTTTGAAATATATTAATTTCACTATTAGCCTTATTACCAAACACACATGTGTTTCTTTGTAAAGACAAGGAGTTGTTTGCTACGTGTGAAAGCATTGTCAGAACTGAGATCTGTGTTCTGTTTCTCAGTACAGCTTTACTTTGAAAGATAATCGCGTTCTTTTGAAAGTTTATTACTTTCACAAAGCTTTATTACCAAACGCACATGAGTTTCTTTGTAAAGACAAGCAGTTGTTTGCTACGTGAGAAAGCATTGTCAGAACTGATATCAGTGTTCCTTTTCTCAGTACAAGCTTTATTTGAAAGATACTCGCGTTCTTTTGAAAGTTTATTAATTTCACGAAAGCTGTAGTAAGAAACGAACATGTGTTTCTTTGTAAAGCCAAGCAGTTGTTTGCTACATGTGAAAGCATTGTTAGTACTGAGATCAGTGTTCCTTTTCTCAGTAGAAGCTTTACTTTGAATGATCATCGCGTTCTATTGATTGTTTATTAATTTCTTGTAGGGACATAGACCAACCCATTGGTGGCGTGTTCGCCTCGGGCTAATGTTTATGGATAAATCTGCCGGGAGTGAGCCCAGCAGCCCTATTTCTTTTGCTCCGCTTTTCCAGTGCTCCACGGGAACCTGTGGTCCTGTAAGTCTATTTCCTTAAAAGCTGTATATATCTATATAATCTGTCTACATTCATTTGCGCCGCCACAATTTCTAAAAAGCTTTTGTAAGAAATGCACATGTGTTTCTTTGTAAAGACAAGCAGTTGTTTGCTACGTGTGAAAACATTGTTTGAATTGAGATCAGTGTTCCTTTTCTCAGTACAAGCTTTACTTTGAAAGATAATCGTATTCTATTGAAAGTTATTATTTCACAATAGCTTTAACACCAAACGCACATGTGTTTCTTTGTAAAGTCAAGCAGTTGTTTGCAACGTGTAGAAGCAGTATTAGAACAGAGATCAGTGTTCCTTTTCTCAGTACAAGCTTTACTTTGAAAGATCTACGCATCCTTTTGAAAGTTTATTAATTTTACCAAAGCTTTAGTAAGAAACGCACATTTGTTTCTTTGTAAAGTCAAGCAGTTGTTTGGCACGTGTGAAAGCATTGTTAGAACTGAAATCAGAGTTCCTTCTCTCAGTACAAGCATTAATTTGATAGATAATCATGTTCTCTTGAAAGTTTATTAATTTCACGAAAGCTTCAGTAAGAAACGCACAAGTGTTTCTTTGTAAAGACAAGCAGTTGTTTGCTATGTGTCAAAGCATTGTTAGAACTGAGATCAGTGTTCTATTTCTCAGTACAAGCTTTACTTTGAAAGATAATCATGTTCCTTTGAAAGTTATTAATTTCACGAAAGCTTTAGTACCAAACGCACATGTGTTTCTTTGTAAAGACAAGCAGTTGTTTGCTATGTGTGAAAGCATTGTTGGAACTGAGATCAGTATTCCTTTTCTCAGTACAAGCTTTACTTTGAAGGATCATCGCGTTCTTTTGAAAGTTTATTAATTTCATAATGCTTTAGTACCAAACGCACATGAGTTTCTTTGTAAAGCCAAGCCGTTGTTTGCTACGTGTCAAAGCATTGTTAGAACTGAGATCAGTGTTCCTTTTCTCAGTACAAGCTTTACTTTGAAAGATAATCGCGTTCTTTTGAAAGTTTATTAATTTTACGAAAGCTTTAGTAAGAAACGCACATGTGTTTCTTTGTGAAGACAAGCAATGGTTTGCCACGTGTGAAAGCATTGTTAGATCTGAAATCAGTGTTACTTCTCTCAGTACAAGCATTACTTTGATAGATAATCACCTTCTTTTGAAAGGTTATGAATTTCACGAAAGCTTTAGTACCAAACGCACATGTGTTTCTTGGTATAGACAAGCGGTAGTTTGCTACGTGTGAAAGCATTGTTAGAACTGAGATCAGTGTTCCTTTTCTAAGTACAATCTTTACTTTGAAAGATAATCGCGTTCTTTGAAAGTTATAAATTTCACGAATGATTTAGTACCAAACGCATATGTGTTTCTTTGTAAAAACAAGCAGTTGTTTGCTACGTGTGAAAGCATTGTTAGAACTGAGATCAGTGTTACTTTTCTCAGTACAAGCTTTACTTTGAAAGAAAATCGCGTTCTTTTGAAAGTTTATTAATTTCACAAAATCTTTAGTAAGAAACGCACATGTGTTTCTTTGTAAAGACAAGCAGTTGTTTGCTACGTGTGACCACATTGTTACAACTGAGATCAGTGTTCTTTTTCTCAGTACAAGCTTTACTTTGAAAGATAATCACGTTCTTTTGAAAGTTTATTAATTTCACGAAATCTTCAGTATGAAACGCACGTGTTTCTTTGTAAAGACAAGCAGTTGTTTGCTATGTGTCAAAGCATTGTCAGAACTGAGATCAGTGTTCCGTTTCTCAGTACAAGCTTTACTTTGAAAGATCATCGAGTTCTTTTGAAAGTTGTTAATTTCTCGAAAGCTTTAGTACCAAACGCACATGTGTTTCTTTGTAAAGACAAGCAGTTGTGTGCTACGTGTGAAAGCATGCTTAGAAATGAGATCAGTGTTCCTTTTCTCAGTACAAGCTTTACTTTGAAAGGTCAACACTTTCTTTTGAAAGTTTATTGATTTTAAGAAAGCTTTAATAAGAAATGCACCTGTGTTTCTTGGTAAAGACAAGCAGTTGTTTGCTATGTGTGAAAGCATTGTTGGAACTGAGATCAGTGTTCCTTTTCTCAGTACAAGCTTTACTTTGAAAGATAATCGTATTCTATTGAAAGTTATTATTTCACAATAGCTTTAACACCAAACGCACATGTGTTTCTTTGTAAAGTCAAGCAGTTGTTTGCAACGTGTAGAAGCAGTATTAGAACAGAGATCAGTGTTCCTTTTCTCAGTACAAGCTTTACTTTGAAAGATCTACGCATCCTTTTGAAAGTTTATTAATTTTACCAAAGCTTTAGTAAGAAACGCACATTTGTTTCTTTGTAAAGTCAAGCAGTTGTTTGGCACGTGTGAAAGCATTGTTAGAACTGAAATCAGAGTTCCTTCTCTCAGTACAAGCATTAATTTGATAGATAATCATGTTCTCTTGAAAGTTTATTAATTTCACGAAAGCTTCAGTAAGAAACGCACAAGTGTTTCTTTGTAAAGACAAGCAGTTGTTTGCTATGTGTCAAAGCATTGTTAGAACTGAGATCAGTGTTCTATTTCTCAGTACAAGCTTTACTTTGAAAGATAATCATGTTCCTTTGAAAGTTATTAATTTCACGAAAGCTTTAGTACCAAACGCACATGTGTTTCTTTGTAAAGACAAGCAGTTGTTTGCTATGTGTGAAAGCATTGTTGGAACTGAGATCAGTATTCCTTTTCTCAGTACAAGCTTTACTTTGAAGGATCATCGCGTTCTTTTGAAAGTTTATTAATTTCATAATGCTTTAGTACCAAACGCACATGAGTTTCTTTGTAAAGCCAAGCCGTTGTTTGCTACGTGTCAAAGCATTGTTAGAACTGAGATCAGTGTTCCTTTTCTCAGTACAAGCTTTACTTTGAAAGATAATCGCGTTCTTTTGAAAGTTTATTAATTTTACGAAAGCTTTAGTAAGAAACGCACATGTGTTTCTTTGTGAAGACAAGCAATGGTTTGCCACGTGTGAAAGCATTGTTAGATCTGAAATCAGTGTTACTTCTCTCAGTACAAGCATTACTTTGATAGATAATCACCTTCTTTTGAAAGGTTATGAATTTCACGAAAGCTTTAGTACCAAACGCACATGTGTTTCTTGGTATAGACAAGCGGTAGTTTGCTACGTGTGAAAGCATTGTTAGAACTGAGATCAGTGTTCCTTTTCTAAGTACAATCTTTACTTTGAAAGATAATCGCGTTCTTTGAAAGTTATAAATTTCACGAATGATTTAGTACCAAACGCATATGTGTTTCTTTGTAAAAACAAGCAGTTGTTTGCTACGTGTGAAAGCATTGTTAGAACTGAGATCAGTGTTACTTTTCTCAGTACAAGCTTTACTTTGAAAGAAAATCGCGTTCTTTTGAAAGTTTATTAATTTCACAAAATCTTTAGTAAGAAACGCACATGTGTTTCTTTGTAAAGACAAGCAGTTGTTTGCTACGTGTGACCACATTGTTACAACTGAGATCAGTGTTCTTTTTCTCAGTACAAGCTTTACTTTGAAAGATAATCACGTTCTTTTGAAAGTTTATTAATTTCACGAAATCTTCAGTATGAAACGCACGTGTTTCTTTGTAAAGACAAGCAGTTGTTTGCTATGTGTCAAAGCATTGTCAGAACTGAGATCAGTGTTCCGTTTCTCAGTACAAGCTTTACTTTGAAAGATCATCGAGTTCTTTTGAAAGTTGTTAATTTCTCGAAAGCTTTAGTACCAAACGCACATGTGTTTCTTTGTAAAGACAAGCAGTTGTGTGCTACGTGTGAAAGCATGCTTAGAAATGAGATCAGTGTTCCTTTTCTCAGTACAAGCTTTACTTTGAAAGGTCAACACTTTCTTTTGAAAGTTTATTGATTTTAAGAAAGCTTTAATAAGAAATGCACCTGTGTTTCTTGGTAAAGACAAGCAGTTGTTTGCTATGTGTGAAAGCATTGTTGGAACTGAGATCAGTGTTCCTTTTCTCAGTACAAGCTTTACTTTGAAATATCATCGCGTTCATTTGAAAGTTTATTAATTTCTCAAAGCTTTAGTACCAAAAGCACATGAGTTTCTTTGTAAAGCCAAGCAGTTGTTTGCAACGTGTCAAAGCATTGTTAGAACTGAGATAAGTGTTCCTTTTTTCAGTACAAGCTTTACTTTGAAAGATAATCGTATTCTATTGAAAGTTATTAATATCACAATAGCTTTAGTACCAAACGCACATGTGTTTCTTTGTAAAGACAAGCAGTTGTTTGCTATGTTTGAAAGCATTGTCAGAACTGAGAGCAGTGTTCCTTTTCTCAGTACAAGCTTTACTTTGAAAGATCATCATATTCTTTTGAAAGTTATTAATTATACGAAAGCTTTAGTAAGAAACGCACATGTGTTTTTTGTAAAGACAAGCAGCTCTTTGGCACGTGTGAAAGCATTGTTAGAACTCAAATCAGAGTTTCTTCTCTCAGTACAAGCATTAATTTGATAGATAATCGTGTTCTCTTGAAAGTTTATTAATTTCACGAAAGTTTTAGTTCAAAACGCACATGTGATCTTTGTAAAGACAAGCAGTTGTTTGCTACGTGTGATAGCATTGTTAGAATTGGGGTCAGTGTTCCTTTTCTAAGTACAAGCTTTACTTTGATGGATAATCGCTTCTTTTGAAAGTTTATTATTTTCACAAAGCTTTAGTACCAAACGCACATGAGTTTCTTTGTAAAGACAAGCAGTTGTTTGCTACATGAGAAAGCATTGTCAGAACTGATATCAGTGTTCCTTTTCTCAGTACAAGATTTATTTGAAAGATACTCGTGTTCTATTGAAAATTTATTAATTTCACGAAAGCTTTAGTAAGAAACGAACATGTGTTTCTTTGTAAAGCCAAGCAGTTGTTTGCTACGTGTGAAAGCATTGTTAGAACTGAGATCAGTGTTACTTTTTTCAGTACATGATTAACTTTGAAAGAAAATCGCGTTCTTTTGAAAGTTTATTAATTTCACGAAATCTTTAGTAAGAAACGCACATGTGTTTCTTTGTAAAGACAAGCAGTTGTTTGCTATGTGTCAAAGCATTCTAAGAACTGAGATCAGTGTTCCGTTTCTCAGTACAAGTTTTACTTTGAAAGATAATCGCATTCTTTTGAAAGTTTATTAATTTCACGAAAGCTTAAGTAAGAAAAGAACATGTGTTTCATTGTAAAGACAAAGAGTTGTTTGCTACGTGTGAAAGCATTGTCAGAACTCAGATCAGTCTTCCTTTTCTCTGGACAAGCTTTACTTTGAAAGATAATCGTGTTCTTTTGAAAGTTATTAATTTCACGAAAGCTTTAGTACCAAACGGACATGTGTTTCTTGGTAGAGACAACCAGTTTTTTGATACGTGGGAAAGCATTGATAGAACTGAGATCAGTGTTCCTTTTCTCAGTACAAGCTTTACTTTGAAAGGTCAACACTTTCTTTTGAAAGTTTATTAATTTTAAGAAAGCTTTAATAAGAAACGCACCTGTGTTTCTTTGTAAAGCCAAGCAGTTGTTTGCAACGTGTCAAAGCATTGTTAGAACTGAGATCAGTGTTCCTTTTCTCAGTACAAGCTTTACTTTGAAAGATCATTGCATTCTTTTGAAAGTTTATTAATTTCATGAAAGCTTTAGTAAGAAACGCACATGTGTTTCTTTGTAAAGACAAGCAGTTGTTTGCTACCTGTGAAAGCATTGTTACAACTGAGATCAGTGTTCCTTTTCTCAGTACAAGCTTTACTTTGAAAGATAATCACGTTCTTTTGAAAGTTTATTAATTTCTGAAAAGCTTTTGTAAGAAACGCACATGTGTTTCTTTGTAAAGACAAGCAGTTGTTTGCTAGGTGTCAAAGCATTGTTTGAATTGAGAGCAGTGTTCCTTTTCTCAGTACAAGCTTTACTTTGAAAGATAATCGTATTCTATTGAAGGTTATTAATTTCACAATAGCTTTTGTACCAAACGCACATTTGTTTCTTTGTAAAGTGAAGCAGTTGTTTTCTACGTGTAGAAGCATTATTATAACAGAGATCAGTGTTCCTTTTCTCAGTACAAGCTTTATTTTGAAAGAAAATCACGTTGTTTTGAACGTTTATTAATTTCACGAATGCTTTAGTAAGAAACGCATATGTGTTTCTTTGTAAAGACAAGCAGTTTTTTGCTATGTGTCAAAGTATTGTTAGAACTAAGGTCAGTGTTCCGTTTCTCAGTACAAGCTTTACTTAGAAAGATAATCGTGTTCTTTTGAAAATTATTTATTTCACGAAAGCTTTGTACTAAATGCACATGTGTTTCTTTGTAAAGACAAGCAGTTGTTTGCTACGTGTGAAAGCATTGTTAGAACTGAGATCAGTGTTCCTGTTCTAAGTATAAGCCTTACTGTGAAAGATAAATGCGTTCTTTGAAATTTATTAATTTCACGAAAGCTTTAGTAAGAAACGAACATGTGTTTCTTTTTAAACACAAGCAGTGGATTGCTCCGTGTGAAGGCATTGTTAGAACTGAGATCAGTATTCCTTTTCTCAGTACAAGCTTTACTTTGAAAGATAATCATGTTCTTTGAAAGATTATCAATTTCACGAAAGCATTAGTACCAAACGTACATGTGTTTCTTAGTAAAGACAAGCAGTTGTTTGCTATGTGTAAAAGCATTGTTAGAACTGAGATCAGTGTTGCTTTTCTCAGTAAAAGCTTTACTTTGATAGATAATCGCGTTCTTTTGATAGTTTATTAATTTCACGAAAGCTTTAGTACCAAACGCACGTGTGTTTCTTTGTAAAGACAAGCAGTTGTTTGCTACGTGTGAAAGCATTGTCAGAACTGAGATCAGTGTTTCTTTTCTCAGTACAAGCTTTACTTTGAAAGATCATCGTATTCTTTTGAAAGTAATTAATTATACGAAGGCTTTAGTAAGAAACGCACATGTGGTTTTTGTAAAGACAAGCACTTGTTTGCTACGTGTGAAAGCATTGTTTGAACTGAGATCAGTGTTCCTTTTCTCAGTACAAGCTTTACTTTGAAAGATCATCGCGTTCTTTTGAAAGTTTATTAATTGTACCAAAGCTTTAGTAAGAAACGCACATTTGTTTCTTTGTAAAGACAAGCAGTTGTTTGGCACGTGTGAAAGCATTGTCAGAACTCAGATCCGTGTTCCTTATCTCAGTACAAGCTTTACTTTGAAAGATAATCACGTTCTTTTGAAAGTTTATTAATTTCTGAAAAGCTTTTGTAAGAAACGCACATGTGTTTCTTTGTAAAGACAAGCAGTTGTTTGCTACGTGTGAAAGCATTGTTTGAATTGAGATCAGTGTTCCTTTTCTCAGTACAAGCTTTACTTTGAAAGATAATCGTATTCTATTGAAAGTTATTAATTTTACAATAGCTTTAGTACCAAACGCACATGTGTTTCTTTGTAAAGTGAAGCAGTTGTTTGCTACGTGTAGAAGCATTATTAGAACTGAGATCAGTGTTCCTTTTCTCAGTACAAGCTTTACATTGAAAGATAATCGCGTTGTTTTGAAAGTTTATTAATTTCACGAATGCTTTAGTAAGAAACGCACATGTATTTCTTTGTAAAGACAAGCAGTTTTTTGCTATGTGTCAAAGTATTGTTAGAACTAAGGTCAGTGTTCCGTTTCTCAGTACAAGCTTTACTTAGAAAGATAATCGTGTTCTTTTGGAAATTATTTATTTCACGAAAGCTTTGTACCAAATGCACATGTGTTTCTTTGTAAAGACAAGCAGTTGTTTGCTACGTGTGAAAGCATTGTTAGAACTGAGATCAGTGTTCCTGTTCTAAGTACAAGCTTTACTTTGAAAGATTAATGCGTTCTTTGAAAGTTATTAATTTCACGAAAGCTTTAGCAAGAAACGAACATGTGTTTCTTTTTAAACACAAGCAGTGGTTTGCTCCGTGTGAAAGCATTGTTAGAACTGAGATCTGTATTCCTTTTCTCAGTACAAGCTTTACTTTGAAAGATAATCATGTTCTTTGAAAGATTATCAATTTCACGAAAGCATTAGTACCAAACGTACATGTGTTTCTTGGTAAAGACAAGCAGTTGTTTGCTATGTGTAAAAGCATTGTTAGAACTGAGATCAGTGTTCCTTTTCTAAGTACAAGCTTTACTTTGATAGATAATCGCGTTCTTTTGATAGTTTATTAATTTCACGAAAGCTTTAGTACCAAACGCACATGTGTTTCTTTGTAAAGACAAGCAGTTGTATGCTACGTGTGAAAGCATTGTCAGAACTGAGATAAGTGTTCCTTTTCTCAGTACAAGCTTTACTTTGAAAGATCATCGTATTCTTTTGAAAGCTATTAATTATACGAAAGCTTTAGTAAGAAACGCACATGTGTTTTTTGTAAAGCCAACAGTTGTTTGCTACGTGTGAAAGCATTGTTAGAACTGAGATCAGTGTTCCTTTTCTCAGTATAAGCTTTACTTTGAAAGATCATCGCGTTCTTTTGAAAGTTTATTAATTTTACCAAAGCTTTAGTAAGAAACGCACATTTGTTTCTTTGTAAAGACAAGCAGTTGTTTGGCACGTGTGAAAGCGTTGTTAGAACTGAAATCAGAGTTCCTTCTCTCAGTACAAGCATTAATTTGATAGATAATCGTGTTCTCTTGAAAGTTTATTAATTTCAAGAAAGCTTTAGTTCAAAACGCACATGTGATCTTTGTAAAGACAAGCAGTTGTTTGCTACGTGTGATAGCATTGTTAGAACTGAGATCAGTGTTCCTTTTCTCAGTACAAGCTTTACTTTGAAAGAAAATCTCGTTCTTTTGAAAGTTTATTAATTTCACGAAAGCTTTAGTAAGAAATGAACATGTGTTTCTTTCTAAAGAGAAGGAGTTGTTTGCTATGTGTGAAAGCATTTTCAGAACTGAGATCTGTGTTCTGTTTCTCAGTACAGCTTTACTTTGAAAGATAATCGCGTTCTTTTGAAAGTTTATTACTTTCACAAAGCTTTAGTACCAAAGGCACATGAGTTTCTTTGTAAAGACAAGCAGTTGTTTGCTACGTGAGAAACCATTGTCAGAACTGATATCAGTGTTCCTTTTCTCAGTACAAGCTTTATTTGAAAGATACTCGCGTTCTTTTGAAAGTTTATTAATTTCACAAAAGCTTTAGTAAGAAACGAACATGTGTTTCCTTGTAAAGCCTAGCAGTTGTTTGCTACATGTGAAAGCATTGTTAGTACTGAGATCAGTGTTCCTTTTCTCAGTAGAAGCTTTACTTTGAATTAACATCGCGTTCTATTGATTGTTTATTAATTTCCAGAAAGCTTTTGTAAGAAATGCACATGCTTTTCTTTTTAGAGACAAGCAGTTGTTTGCTACGCGTGAAAGCACTGTTAGAACTGAGATCAGTGTTCTATTTCTCAGTACAAGCTTTACTTTGAAAGATAAACATGTTCCTTTGAAAGTTATTAATTTCACGAAAGCTTTAGTACCAAACACACATGTGTTTCTTTGTTAAGACAAGCAGTTGTTTGCTATGTGTGAAAGCATTGTTGGAACTGAGATCAGTGTTCCTTTTCTCAGTGCAAGCTTTACTTTGAAAGATCATCGCGTTCTTTTGAAAGTTTATTAATTTCACAATGCTTTAGTACCAAACGCACATGAGTTTCTTAGTAATGCCAAGCAGTTGTTTGCTACATGTCAAAGCATGGTTAGAACTGAGATCAGTGTTCCTTTTCTCAGTACAAGCTTTACTTTGAAAGATCATCGCATTCTTTTGAAAGTTTATTAATTTTACGAAAGCTTTAGTAAGAAACGCACATGTGTTTCTTTGTAAAGACAAGCAATTGTTTGCCACGTGTGAAAGCATTGTTAGAACTGAAATCAGTGTTCCTTCTCTAGTACAAGCATTACTTTGATAGATAATCACGTTCTTTCGAAAGGTTATTAATTTCACGAAAGCTTTAGTACCAAACGCACATGTGTTTCTTGGTATAGACAAGCAGTAGTTTGCTACGTGTGAAAGCATTGTTTGAACTGAGATCAGTGTTCCTTTTCTAAGTACAATTTTTACTTTGAAAGATAATCGCGTTCTTTGAAAGTTATAAATTTCACGAAGCTTTAGTAAGAAATGAACATGTGTTTCTTGCTAAAGAGAAGGAGTTGTTTGCTACGTGTGAAAGCATTGTCAGAACTGAGATCTGTGTTCCGTTTCTCAGTACAGATTTACTTTGAAAGATAATCGCGTTGTTTTGAAAGTTTATTACTTTCACAAAGCTTTAATACCAAACGCACATGAGTTTCTTTGTAGAGACGAGCAGTTGTTTGCTACGTGAGAAAGCATTGTCAGAACTGATATCAGTGTTCCTTTTCTCAGTACAAGCTTTATTTGAAAGATACTCGCGTTTTTTGAAAGTTTATTAATTTCACGAAAGCTTTAGTAAGAAACGAACATGTGTTTCTATGTAAAGCCTAGCAGTTGTTTGCTACATGTGAAAGCATTGTTAGTACTGAGATCAGTGTTCCTTTTATCAGTAGAAGCTTTACTTTGAATTATCATCGCGTTCTATTGATTGTTTATTAATTTCTAAAAAGTGTTCCTTTTCTCAGTACAAGCTTTCTCAGTTCTAACAGTGCTTTCACACGTAGCACACAACTGCTTTTCTTGACAAAGAAACGCATGTGCGTTTCTTACTAAAGCTTTCGTGAAATTAATAAACTTCCGAAAGAACGCAGTTATCTTTCAAAGTAAAGCTTGTACTGAGAAAAGCAACACTGATCTCAGTTCTAACAGTGCTTACCCAGGTAGCAAACAACTGCCTGTCTTGACAAAGAAACGCATGTGCGTTTCTTACTAAAGCTTTCGTGAAATTAATAAACTTTCAAAAGTATGAGATTTTCTTTCAAAGTAAAGCTTGTACTGAGAAAAGCAACACTGATCTCAGTTCTAACAGTACTTTCACACGTAGCAAACAACTGATTGTCTTTACAAAAAAACGCATGAGCGTTTCTTACTAAAGCTTTCGTGAAATTAATAAACTTTCAAAAGAACGCGATTTTCTTTCATAGTAGAGCTTGTACTGAGAAGAGCAACACTGATCTGAGTTCTAACAGTGCTTTCACACGTGGCAAACAACTGCTTTCCTCTAGAAAGAAACGCATGTGCGTTTCTTACTAAAGCTTTTGTGAAATTAATAAACTTTCAAAAGAACAAGATTATCTTTCAAAGTAAAGCTTTTACTGAGGAAAGCAACACTGATCTAAGTTCTAACAGTGCTTTCACACGTAGCAAACAACTGCCTGTCTTTACAAAGAAACGCATGTGCGTTTCCTACTAAAGCTTTCGTGAAATTAATAAACTTTCAAAAGAACGCGATTATCTTTCAAAGTAAAGCTTGTACGGAGAAAAGCAACACTGATCTCAGTTCTAACAGTGCTTTCACACGTAGCAAACAACTGCCTGTCTTGACAAAGAAACGCATGTGCGTTTCTTACTAAAGCTTTCGTGAAATTAATAAACTTTCAAAGGAACGCGATTATCTTTCAAAGTAGAGCTTGTACTGAGAAAAGCAACACTGATCTCAGTTCTAACAGTGCTTTCACACGTAGCAAACAACTGCTTGTCTTTACAAAGAAACGCATGTGCGTTTCTTACTAAAGCTTCTGTGAAATCAATAAACTTTAAAAGAACGCGATTTTTTTTCAAAGGAAAGCTTGTACTGAGAAAAGCAACACTGATCTCAGTTCTAACAGTGCTTTCACACGTAGCAAACAACTGCTTGTCTTTACAAAGAAACGCATGTGCGTTTCCTACTAAAGCTTTCGTGAAATTAATAAACTTTCAAAAGAACGCGATTATCTTTCAAAGTAAAGCTTGTACGGAGAAAAGCAACACTGATCTCAGTTCTAACAATGCTTTCACACGTAGCAAACAACTGTCTGTCTTGACAAAGAAACGCATGTGCGTTTCTTACTAAAGCTTTCGTGAAATTAATAAACTCTCAAAAGAACGAGATTATCTTTCAAAGTAAAGCTTGTACTGAGAAAAGAAACACTGATCTCAGTTCTAACAGTGCTTTCACACGTAGCAAACAACTGCTTGTCTCTAGAAAGAAACGCATGTGCGTTTCTTACTAAAGCTTTCGTCAAATTAATAAACTTTCAAAAGAACGCGATTATCTTTCAAAGTAAAGCTTGTACTGAGAAAAGCAACACTGATCTCAGTTCTAACAGTGCTTTCACAAGTAGAAAAAAAGTGCTTGTCTCTAGAAAGAAACGCATGTGCGTTTCTTACTAAAGCTTTCGAGAAATTAATAAACTTTCAAAAGAACGAGATTTTCTTTCAAAGTAAAGCTTGTACTGAGAAAAGCAACACTGATCTCAGTTCTAACAGTGCTTTCACACGTAGCAAACAACTGCCTGTCTTGACAAAGAAACGCATGTGCGTTTCTTACTAAAGCTTTCGTGAAATTAATAAACTTTCAAAAGAACGCGAGTATCTTTCAAAGTAAAGCTTGTACTGAGAAAAGCAACACTGATCTGAGTTCTAACAGGGCTTTCCCAGGTAGCAAACAACTGCCTGTCTTGACAAAGAAACGCATGTGCGTTTCTTACTAAAGCTTTCGTGAAATTAATAAACTTTCAAAAAAACGAGATTTTCTTTCAAAGTAAAGCTTGTACTGAGAAAAGCAAAACTGATCTCAGTTCTAACAGTGCTTTCACATGTAGCAAACAACTGCTTGTCTCTAGAAAGAAACGCATGCGCGTTTCTTACTAAAGCTTTCGAGAAATTAATAAACTTTCAAAAGAACGCGATTATCTTTCAAAGTAAAGCTTGTACGGAGAAAAGCAACACTGATCTCAGTTCTAACAGTGCTTTCACACGTAGCAAACAACTGCCTGTCTTGACAAAGAAACGCATGTGCGTTTCTTACTAAAGCTTTCGTGAAATTAATAAACTTTCAAAAGAACGCGATTATCTTTCAAAGTAAAGCTTGTACTGAGAAAAGCAACACTGATCTCAGTTCTAACAGTGCTTTCCCAGGTAGCAAACAACTGCCTGTCTTGACAAAGAAACGCATGTGCGTTTCTTACTAAAGCTTTCGTGAAATTAATAAACTTTCAAAAGAACGCGATTTTCTTTCAAAGTAAAGCTTGTACTGAGAAAAGCAACACTGATCTCAGTTCTAACAGAGCTTTCACACGTAGCAAACAACTGCTTGTCTCTAGAAAGAAACGCATGTGCGTTTCTTACTAAAGCTTTCGAGAAATTAATAAACTTTCAAAAGAACGAGATTTTCTTTCAAAGTAAAGCTTGTACTGAGAAAAGCAACACTAATCTCAGTTCTAACAGTGCTTTCACACGTAGCAAACAACTGCTTGTCTCTAGAAAGAAACGCATGTGCGTTTCTTACTAAAGCTTTCGAGAAATTAATAAACTTTCCAAAGAACGAGATTTTCTTTCAAAGTAGAGCTTGTACTGAGAAAAGCAACACTGATCTCAGTTCTAACAGTGCTTTCACACGTAGCAAACAACTGCCTGTCTTGACAAAGAAACGCATGTGCGTTTCTTACTAAAGCTTTCGTGAAATTAATAAACTTTCAAAAGAACGCGATTATCTTTCAAAGTAAAGCTTGTACAGAGAAAAGCAACACTGATCTCAGTTCTAACAGTGCTTTCACACGTAGCAAACAACTGCTTTCCTCTTGAAAGAAACGCATGTGCGTTTCTTACTAAAGCTTTCGTCAAATTAATAAACTTTCAAAAGAACGCGATTATCTTACAAAGTAAAGCTTGTACTGAGAAAAGCAACACTGATCTCAGTTCTAACAGTGCTTTCACACGTAGCAAACAACTGCTTGTCTTTACAAAAAAACTCATGAGCGTTTCATACTAAAGCTTTCGTGAAATTAATAAACTTTCAAACGAACGCGATTTTCTTTCAAAGTAAAGCTTGTACTCAGAAAAGCAACACTGATCTCAGTTCTAACAGTGCTTTCACACGTAGCAAACAACTGCTTGTCTCTAGAAAGAAACGCATGTGCGTTTCTTACTAAAGCTTTCGTCAAATTAATAAACTTTCAAAAGAACGCGATTATCTTTCAAAGTAAAGCTTGTACTGAGAAAAGCAACACTGATCTCAGTTCTAACAGTGCTTTCACAAGTAGAAAAAAACTGCTTGTCTCTAGAAAGAAACGCATGTGCGTTTCTTACTAAAGCTTTCGAGAAATTAATAAACTTTCAAAAGAACGAGATTTTCTTTCAAAGTAAAGCTTGTACTGAGAAAAGCAACACTGATCTCAGTTCTAACAGTGCTTTCACAGGTAGCAAACAACTTCCTGTCTTGACAAAGAAACGCATGTGCGTTTCTTACTAAAGCTTTCGTGATATTAATAAACTTTCAAAAGAACGCGAGTATCTTTCAAAGTAAAGCTTGTACTGAGAAAAGCAACACTGATCTGAGTTCTAACAGGGCTTTCCCAGGTAGCAAACAACTGCCTGTCTTGACAAAGAAACGCATGTGCGTTTCTTACTAAAGCTTTCGTGAAATTAATAAACTTTCAAAAAAACGAGATTTTCTTTCAAAGTAAAGCTTGTACTGAGAAAAGCAACACTGATCTCAGTTCTAACAGTGCTTTCACATGTAGCAAACAACTGCTTGTCTCTAGAAAGAAATGCATGTGCGTTTCTTACTAAAGCTTTCGAGAAATTAATAAACTTTCAAAAGAACGCGATTATCTTTCAAAGTAAAGCTTGTACGGAGAAAAGCAACACTGATCTCAGTTCTAACAGTGCTTTCCCACGTAGCAAACAACTGCCTGTCTTAACAAAGAAACGCATGTGCGTTTCTTACTAAAGCTTTCGTGAAATTAATAATCTTTCAAAAAAACGCGATTTTCTTTCAAAGTAAAGCTTGTTCGGAGAAAAGCAACACTGATCTCCGTTCTAACAGTGCTTTCACACGTAGCAAACAACTGCCTGTCTTGACAAAGAAACGCATGTGCGTTTCTTACTAAAGCTTTCGTGAAATTAATAAACTTTCAAAGGAACGCGATTATCTTTCAAAGTAAAGCTTGTACTGAGAAAAGCAACACTGATCTCAGTTCTAACAGTGCTTTCACGCGTAGCAAACAACTGCTTGTCTCTAGAAAGAAACGCATGTGCGTTTCTTACTAAAGCTTTCGAGAAATTAATAAACTTTCAAAAGAACGAGATTTTCTTTCAAAGTAAAGCTTGTACTGAGAAAAGCAACACTGATCTCAGTTCTAACAGTGCTTTCACACGTAGCAAACAACTGCCTGTCTTGACAAAGAAACGCATGTGCGTTTCTTACTAAAGCTTTCGTGAAATTAATAAACTTTCAAAAGAACGCGATTTTCTTTCAAAGTAAAGCTTGTACTGAGAAAAGCAACACTGATCTCAGTTCTAACAGTGCTTTCACACGTAGCAAACAACTGCTTGTCTCTAGAAAGAAACGCATGTGCGTTTCTTACTAAAGCTTTCGAGAAATTAATAAACTTTCCAAAGAACGAGATTTTCTTTCAAAGTAGAGCTTGTACTGAGAAAAGCAACACTGATCTCAGTTCTAACAGTGCTTTCACACGTAGCAAACAACTGCCTGTCTTGACAAAGAAACGCATGTGCGTTTCTTACTAAAGCTTTCGTGAAATTAATAAACTTTCAAAAGAACGCGATTTTCTTTCTAAGTAAAGCTTGTACTGAGAAAAGCAACACTGATCTCAGTTCTAACAGAGCTTTCACACGTAGCAAACAACTGCTTGTCTCTAGAAAGAAACGCATGTGCGTTTCTTACTAAAGCTTTCGAGAAATTAATAAACTTTCCAAAGAACGAGATTTTCTTTCAAAGTAGAGCTTGTACTGAGAAAAGCAACACTGATCTCAGTTCTAACAGTGCTTTCACACGTAGCAAACAACTGCTTTTTTCTAGAAAGAAACGCATGTGCGTTTCTTACTAAAGCTTTCGTGAAATTAATAAACTTTCAAAAGAACGCGATTTTCTTTCAAAGTAAAGCTTGTACTGAGAAAAGCAACACTATCTCAGTTCTAACAGTGCTTTCACACGTAGCAAACAACTGCTTTCCTCTAGAAAGAAACGCATGTGCGTTTCTTACTAAAGCTTTCGTGAAATTAATTAACTTTCAAAAGAACAAGATTATCTTTCAAAGTAAAGCTTTTACTGAGAAAAGCAACACTGATCTAAGTTCTAACAGTGCTTTCACACGTAGCAAACAACTGCCTGTCTTGACAAAGAAACGCATGTGCGTTTCTTACTAAAGCTTTCGTGAAATTAATAAACTTTCATAAGAACGCGATTTTCTTTCAAAGTAAAGCTTGTACTGAGAAAAGCAACACTGATCTCAGTTCTAACAGTGCTTTCACACGTAGCAAACAACTGCCTGTCTTTACAAAGAAACGCATGATCGTTTCTTACTAAAGCTTTCGTGAAATCAATAAACTTTCAAAAGAACGCGATTTTCTTTCAAAGTAAAGCTTGTACTGAGAAAAGCAACACTGATCTCAGTTCTAACAGTGCTTTCACACGTAGCAAACAACTGCTTTCCTCTAGAAAGAAACGCATGTGCGTTTCTTACTAAAGCTTTCGTCAAATTAATAAACTTTCAAAAGAACGCGATTATCTTTCAAAGTAAAGCCATTACTGAGAAAAGCAACACTGATCTCAGTTCTAACAGTGCTTTCACACGTAGCGCACAACTGCTTGTCTCTAGAAAGAAACGCATGTGCGTTTCTTACTAAAGCTTTCGAGAAATTAATAAACTTTCAAAAGAACGCGATTTTCTTTCAAAGTAAAGCTTGTACTGAGAAAAGCAACACTGATCTCAGTTCTAACAGTGATTTCACACGTAGCAAACAACTTCCTGTCTTGACAAAGAAACGCATGTGCGTTTCTTACTAAAGCTTTCGTGAAATTAATAAACTTTCAAAAGAACGCGATTATCTTTCAAAGTAAAGCTTGTACTGAGAAAAGCAACACTGATCTCAGTTCTAACAGTGCTTACCCAGGTAGCAAACAACTGCCTGTCTTGACAAAGAAACGCATGTGCGTTTCTTACTAAAGCTTTCGTGAAATTAATAAACTTTCAAAAGTATGAGATTTTCTTTCAAAGTAAAGCTTGTACTGAGAAAAGCAACACTGATCTCAGTTCTAACAGTACTTTCACACGTAGCAAACAACTGATTGTCTTTACAAAAAAACGCATGAGCGTTTCTTACTAAAGCTTTCGTGAAATTAATAAACTTTCAAAAGAACGCGATTTTCTTTCATAGTAGAGCTTGTACTGAGAAAAGCAACACTGATCTGAGTTCTAACAGTGCTTTCACACGTGGCAAACAACTGCTTTCCTCTAGAAAGAAACGCATGTGCGTTTCTTACTAAAGCTTTTGTGAAATTAATAAACTTTCAAAAGAACAAGATTATCTTTCAAAGTAAAGCTTTTACTGAGGAAAGCAACACTGATCTAAGTTCTAACAGTGCTTTCACACGTAGCAAACAACTGCCTGTCTTTACAAAGAAACGCATGTGCGTTTCCTACTAAAGCTTTCGTGAAATTAATAAACTTTCAAAAGAACGCGATTATCTTTCAAAGTAAAGCTTGTACGGAGAAAAGCAACACTGATCTCAGTTCTAACAGTGCTTTCACACGTAGCAAACAACTGCCTGTCTTGACAAAGAAACGCATGTGCGTTTCTTACTAAAGCTTTCGTGAAATTAATAAACTTTCAAAGGAACGCGATTATCTTTCAAAGTAGAGCTTGTACTGAGAAAAGCAACACTGATCTCAGTTCTAACAGTGCTTTCACACCTAGCAAACAACTGCTTGTCTTTACAAAGAAACGCATGTGCGTTTCTTACTAAAGCTTCTGTGAAATCAATAAACTTTCAAAAGAACGCGATTTTTTTTCAAAGTAAAGCTTGTACTGAGAAAAGCAACACTGATCTCAGTTCTAACAGTGCTTTCACACGTAGCAAACAACTGCTTGTCTTGACAAAGAAACGCATGTGCGTTTCCTACTAAAGCTTTCGTGAAATTAATAAACTTTCAAAAGAACGCGATTATCTTTCAAAGTAAAGCTTGTACGGAGAAAAGCAACACTGATCTCAGTTCTAACAATGCTTTCACACGTAGCAAACAACTGTCTGTCTTGACAAAGAAACGCATGTGCGTTTCTTACTAAAGCTTTCGTGAAATTAATAAACTTTCAAAAGAACGAGATTATCTTTCAAAGTAAAGCTTGTACTGAGAAAAGCAACACTGATCTCAGTTCTAACAGTGCTTTCACACGTAGCAAACAACTGCTTTCCTCTAGAAAGAAACGCATGTGCGTTTCTTACTAAAGCTTTCGTCAAATTAATAAACTTTCAAAAGAACGCGATTATCTTTCAAAGTAAAGCTTGTACTGAGAAAAGCAACACTGATCTCAGTTCTAACAGTGCTTTCACAAGTAGAAAAAAACTGCTTGTCTCTAGAAAGAAACGCATGTGCGTTTCTTACTAAAGCTTTCGAGAAATTAATAAACTTTCAAAAGAACGAGATTTTCTTTCAAAGTAAAGCTTGTACTGAGAAAAGCAACACTGATCTCAGTTCTAACAGTGCTTTCACACGTAGGAAACAACTTCCTGTCTTGACAAAGAAACGCATGTGCGTTTCTTACTAAAGCTTTCGTGAAATTAATAAACTTTCAAAAGAACGCGAGTATCTTTCAAAGTAAAGCTTGTACTGAGAAAAGCAACACTGATCTGAGTTCTAACAGGGCTTTCCCAGGTAGCAAACAACTGCCTGTCTTGACAAAGAAACGCATGTGCGTTTCTTACTAAAGCTTTCGTGAAATTAATAAACTTTCAAAAGAACGAGATTTTCTTTCAAAGTAAAGCTTGTACTGAGAAAAGCAACACTGATCTCAGTTCTAACAGTGCTTTCACATGTAGCAAACAACTGCTTGTCTCTAGAAAGAAACGCATGTGCGTTTCTTACTAAAGCTTTCGAGAAATTAATAAACTTTCAAAAGAACGCGATTATCTTTCAAAGTAAAGCTTGTACGGAGAAAAGCAACACTGATCTCAGTTCTAACAGTGCTTTCACACGTAGCAAACAACTTCCTGTCTTGACAAAGAAACGCATGTGCGTTTCTTACTAAAGCTTTCGTGAAATTAATAAACTTTCAAAAGAACGCGATTATCTTTCAAAGTAAAGCTTGTACTGAGAAAAGCAACACTGATCTCAGTTCTAACAGTGCTTTCACACGTAGCAAACAACTGCCTGTCTTGACAAAGAAACGCATGTGCGTTTCTTACTAAAGCTTTCGTGAAATTAATAATCTTTCAAAAAAACGCGATTTTCTTTCAAAGTAAAGCTTGTACTGAGAAAAGCAACACTGATCTCCGTTCTAACAGTGCTTTCACACGTAGCAAACAACTGCCTGTCTTGACAAAGAAACGCATGTGCGTTTCTTACTAAAGCTTTCGTGAAATTAATAAACTTTCAAAGGAACGCGATTATCTTTCAAAGTAAAGCTTGTACTGAGAAAAGCAACACTGATCTCAGTTCTAACAGTGCTTTCACTCGTAGCAAACAACTGCTTGTCTCTAGAAAGAAACGCATGTGCGTTTCTTACTAAAGCTTTCGAGAAATTAATAAACTTTCAAAAGAACGAGATTTTCTTTCAAAGTAAAGCTTGTACTGAGAAAAGCAACACTGATCTCAGTTCTAACAGTGCTTTCACACGTAGCAAACAACTGCTTGTCTCTAGAAAGAAACGCATGTGCGTTTCTTACTAAAGCTTTCGAGAAATTAATAAACTTTCCAAAGAACGAGATTTTCTTTCAAAGTAGAGCTTGTACTGAGAAAAGCAACACTGATCTCAGTTCTAACAGTGCTTTCACACGTAGCAAACAACTGCTTGTCTCTAGAAAGAAACGCATGTGCGTTTCTTACTAAAGCTTTCGTGAAATTAATAAACTTTCAAAAGAACGCGATTTTCTTTCAAAGTAAAGCTTGTACTGAGAAAAGCAACACTATCTCAGTTCTAACAGTGCTTTCACACGTAGCAAACAACTGCTTTCCTCTAGAAAGAAACGCATGTGCGTTTCTTACTAAAGCTTTCGTGAAATTAATTAACTTTCAAAAGAACAAGATTATCTTTCAAAGTAAAGCTTGTACTGAGAAAAGCAACACTGATCTAAGTTCTAACAGTGCTTTCACACGTAGCAAACAACTGCCTGTCTTGACAAAGAAACGCATGTGCGTTTCTTACTAAAGCTTTCGTGAAATTAATAAACTTTCAAAAGAACGCGATTTTCTTTCAAAGTAAAGCTTGTACTGAGAAAAGCAACACTGATCTCAGTTCTAACAGTGCTTTCACACGTAGCAAACAACTGCTTGTCTTTACAAAGAAACGCATCTGCGTTTCTTACTAAAGCTTTCGTGAAATCAATAAACTTTCAAAAGAACGCGATTTTCTTTCAAAGTAAAGCTTGTACTGAGAAAAGCAACACTGATCTCAGTTCTAACAGTGCTTTCACACGTAGCAAACAACTGCTTGTCTTTACAAAGAAACGCATGTGCGTTTCTTACTAAAGCTTTCGTGAAATTAATAAACTTTCAAAAGAACGCGATTATCTTTCAAAGTAAAGCTTGTACTGAGAAAAGCAACACTGATCTCAGTTCTAACAGTGCTTTCACACGTAGCAAACAACTGCCTGTCTTGACAAAGAAACGCATGTGCGTTTCTTACTAAAGCTTTCGTGAAATTCATAAACTTTCAAAAGAACGCGATTATATTTCAAAGTAAAGCTTGTACTGAGAAAAGCAACACGGATCTCAGTTCTAACAGTGCTTTCACACGTAGCAAACAACTGCTTTCCTCTAGAAAGAAACGCATGTGCGTTTCTTACTAAAGCTTTCGTCAAATTAATAAACTTTCAAAAGAACGCGATTATCTTTCAAAGTAAAGCCATTACTGAGAAAAGCAACACTGATCTCAGTTCTAACAGTGCTTTCACACGTAGCGCACAACTGCTTGTCTCTAGAAAGAAACGCATGCGTTTCTTACTAAAGCTTTCGAGAAATTAATAAACTTTCAAAAGAACGCGATTTTCTTTCAAAGTAAAGCTTGTACTGAGAAAAGCAACACTGATCTCAGTTCTAACAGTGCTTCCACACGTTGCAAACAACTGCTTGTCTCTAGAAAGAAACGGATGTGCGTTTCTTACTAGTGCTTTCGAGAAATTAATAAACTTTCAAAAGAACGCGATTTTCTTTCAAAGTAAAGCTTGTACTGAGAAAAGCAACACTGATCTCAGTCCTAACAGTGCTTTCACACGTAGCAAACAACTGCTTTCCTCTAGAAAGAAACGCATGTGCGTTTCTTACTAAAGCTTTCGTCAAATTAATAAACTTTCAAAAGAACGCGATTATCTTTCAAAGTAAAGCTTGTACTGAGAAAAGCAACACTGATCTCAGTTCTAACAGTGCTTTCACACGTAGCAAACAACTGCTTGTCTCTAGAAAGAAACGCATGTGCGTTTCTTACTAAAGCTTTCGTGAAATTAAACTTTCAAAAGAACGCGATTATCTTTCAAAGTAAAGCTTGTACTGAGAAAAGCAACACTGATCTCAGTTCTAACAGTGCTTTCACACGTAGCAAACAACTGCTTGTCTCTAGAAAGAAACGCATGTGCGTTTCTTACTAAACTTTCGAGAAATTAATAAACTTTCAAAAGAACGAGATTTTCTTTCAAAGTAAAGCTTGTACTGAGAAAAGCAACACTGATCTCAGTTCTAACAGTGCTTTCACACGTAGCAAACAACTGCTTGTCTTGACAAAGAAACGCATGTGCGTTTCTTACTAAAGCTTTCGTGAAATTAATAAACTTTCAAAAGAACGCGATTTTCTTTCAAAGTAAAGCTTGTACTGAGAAAAGCAACACTGATCTCAGTTCTAACAGTGCTTTCACACGTAGCAAACAACTGCCTGTCTTGACAAAGAAACGCATGTGCGTTTCTTACTAAAGCTTTCGTGAAATTAATAAACTTTCAAAAGAACGCGATTATCTTTCAAAGTAAAGCTTGGACTGAGAAAAGCAACACTGATCTTAGTTCTAACAGTGCTTTCACACGTAGCAAACTACTGCTTTCCTCTTGAAAGAAACGCATGTGCGTTTCTTACTAAAGCTTTCGTCAAATTAATAAACTTTCAAAAGAACGCGATTATCTTTCAAAGTAAAGCTTGTACTGAGAAAAGCAACACTGATCTCAGTTCTAACAGTGCTTTCACACGTAGCAAACAACTGCTTTTCTCTAGAAGGAAACGCATGTGCGTTTCTTACTAAAGCTTTCGTGAAATTAATAAATTTTCAAAAGAACGAGATTATCTTTCAAAGTAAAGCCTGTACTGAGAAAAGCAACACTGATCTCAGTTCTAACAGTGCTTTCACACCTAGCAAACAACTGCTTTACTTTACAAAGAAACGCATGTGCGTTTCTTACTAAAGCTTTCGAGAAATTAATAAACTTTCAAAAGAACGCGATTATCTTTCAAAGTAAAGCTTGTACTGAGAAAAGCAACACTGATCTCAGTTCTAACAGTGCTTTCACACGTAGCAAACAACTGCTTGTCTCTAGAAAGAAACGCATGTGCGTTTCTTACTAAAGCTTCCGAGAATTTAATAAACTTTCAAAAGAACGCGATTTTCTTTCCAAGTAAAGCTTGTACTGAGAAAAGCAACACTGATCTCAGTTCTAACAGTGCTTTCACACGTAGCAAACAAATGCCTGTCTTGACAAAGAAACGCATGTGCGTTTCTTACTAAAGCTTTCGTGAAATTCATAAACTTTCAAAAGAACGCGATTTTCTTTCTAAGTAAAGCTTGTACTGAGAAAAGCAACACTGATCTCAGTTCTAACAGTGCTTTCACACGTAGCAAACAACTGCTTGTGTCTAGAAAGAAACGCATGTGCGTTTCTTACTAAAGCTTTCGAGAAATTAATAAACTTTCAAAAGAACGAGATTTTCCTTCAAAGTAGAGCTTGTACTGAGAAAAGCAACACTGATCTCAGTTCTAACAGTGCTTTCACACGTAGCAAACAACTGCTTTTTTCTAGAAAGAAACGCATGTGCGTTTCTTACTAAAGCTTTCATGAAATTAATAAACTTTCAAAAGAACGCGATTTTCTTTCAAAGTAAAGCTTGTACTGAGAAAAGCAACACTGATCTCAGTTCTAACAGTGCTTTCACACGTAGCAAACAACTGCTTGTCTTTACAAAGAAACGCATGTGCGTTTCTTACTAAAGCTTTCGTGAAATAAATAAACTTTCAAAAGAACGCGATTTTTTTTCAAAGTAAAGCTTGTACTGAGAAAAGCAACACTGATCTCAGTTCTAACAGTGCTTTCACACGTAGCAAACAACTGCTTGTCTTTACAAAGAAACGCATGTGCGTTTCCTACTAAAGCTTTCGTGAAATTAATAAACTTTCAAAAGAACGCGATTATCTTTCAAAGTAAAGCTTGTACGGAGAAAAGCAACACTGATCTCAGTTCTAACAGTGCTTTCACACGTAGCAAACAACTGCTTGTCTTGACAAAGAAACGCATGTGCGTTTCTTACTAAAGCTTTCGTGAAATTAATAAACTTTCAAAAGAACGCGATTATCTTTCAAAGTAAAGCTTGTACAGAGAAAAGCAACACTGATCTCAGTTCTAACAGTGCTTTCACACGTAGCAAACTGCTTTCCTCTTGAAAGAAACGCATGTGCGTTTCTTACTAAAGCTTTCGTCAAATTAATAAACTTTCAAAAGAACGCGATTATCTTTCAAAGTAAAGCTTGTACTGAGAAAAGCAACACTGATCTCAGTTCTAACAGTGCTTTCACAAGTAGAAAAAAACTGCTTGTCTCTAGAAAGAAACGCATGTGCGTTTCTTACTAAAGCTTTCGAGAAATTAATAAACTTTCAAAAGAACGAGATTTTCTTTCAAAGTAAAGCTTGTACTGAGAAAAGCAACACTGATCTCAGTTCTAACAGTGCTTTCACACGTAGCAAACAACTTCCTGTCTTGACAAAGAAACGCATGTGCGTTTCTTACTAAAGCTTTCGTGATATTAATAAACTTTCAAAAGAACGCGAGTATCTTTCAAAGTAAAGCTTGTACTGAGAAAAGCAACACTGATCTGAGTTCTAACAGGGCTTTCCCAGGTAGCAAACAACTGCCTGTCTTGACAAAGAAACGCATGTGCGTTTCTTACTAAAGCTTTCGTGAAATTAATAAACTTTCAAAAGAACGAGATTTTCTTTCAAAGTAAAGCTTGTACTGAGAAAAGCAACACTGATCTCAGTTCTAACAGTGCTTTCACATGTAGCAAACAACTGCTTGTCTCTAGAAAGAAACGCATGTGCGTTTCTTACTAAAGCTTTCGAGAAATTAATAAACTTTCAAAAGAACGCGATTATCTTTCAAAGTAAAGCTTGTACGGAGAAAAGCAACACTGATCTCAGTTCTAACAGTGCTTTCACACGTAGCAAACAACTGCCTGTCTTGACAAAGAAACGCATGTGCGTTTCTTACTAAAGCTTTCGTGAAATTAATAAACTTTCAAAGAACGCGATTATCTTTCAAAGTAAAGCTTGTACTGAGAAAAGCAACACTGATCTCAGTTCTAACAGTGCTTTCCCAGGTAGCAAACAACTGCCTGTCTTGACAAAGAAACGCATGTGCGTTTCTTACTAAAGCTTTCGTGAAATTAATAATCTTTCAAAAAAACGCGATTTTCTTTCAAAGTAAAGCTTGTTCTGAGAAAAGCAACACTGATCTCCGTTCTAACAGTGCTTTCACACGTAGCAAACAACTGCCTGTCTTGACAAAGAAACGCATGTGCGTTTCTTACTAAAGCTTTCGAGAAATTAATAAACTTTCAAAGGAACGCGATTATCTTTCAAAGTAAAGCTTGTACTGAGAAAAGCAACACTGATCTCAGTTCTAACAGTGCTTTCACACGTAGCAAACAACTGCTTGTCTCTAGAAAGAAACGCATGTGCGTTTCTTACTAAAGCTTTCGAGAAATTAATAAACTTTCAAAAGAACGAGATTTTCTTTCAAAGTAAAGCTTGTACTGAGAAAAGCAACACTGATCTCAGTTCTAACAGTGCTTTCACACGTAGCAAACAACTGCCTGTCTTGACAAAGAAACGCATGTGCGTTTCTTACTAAAGCTTTCGTGAAATTAATAAACTTTCAAAAGAACGCGATTTTCTTTCAAAGTAAAGCTTGTACTGAGAAAAGCAACACTGATCTCAGTTCTAACAGTGCTTTCACACGTAGCAAACAACTGCTTGTCTCTAGAAAGAAACGCATGTGCGTTTCTTACTAAAGCTTTCGAGAAATTAATAAACTTTCCAAAGAACGAGATTTTCTTTCAAAGTAGAGCTTGTACTGAGAAAAGCAACACTGATCTCAGTTCTAACAGTGCTTTCACACGTAGCAAACAACTGCTTTTTTCTAGAAAGAAACGCATGTGCGTTTCTTACTAAAGCTTTCGTGAAATTAATAAACTTTCAAAAGAACGCGATTTTCTTTCAAAGTAAAGCTTGTACTGAGAAAAGCAACACTATCTCAGTTCTAACAGTGCTTTCACACGTAGCAAACAACTGCTTTCCTCTAGAAAGAAACGCATGTGCGTTTCTTACTAAAGCTTTCGTGAAATTAATTAACTTTCAAAAGAACAAGATTATCTTTCAAAGTAAAGCTTTTACTGAGAAAAGCAACACTGATCTAAGTTCTAACAGTGCTTTCACACGTAGCAAACAACTGCCTGTCTTGACAAAGAAACGCATGTGCGTTTCTTACTAAAGCTGTCGTGAAATTAATAAACTTTCATAAGAACGCGATTTTCTTTCAAAGTAAAGCTTGTACTGAGAAAAGCAACACTGATCTCAGTTCTAACAGTGCTTTCACACGTAGCAAACAACTGCCTGTCTTTACAAAGAAACGCATGTGCGTTTCTTACTAAAGCTTTCGTGAAATCAATAAACTTTCAAAAGAACGCGATTTTCTTTCAAAGTAAAGCTTGTACTGAGAAAAGCAACACTGATCTCAGTTCTAACAGTGCTTTCACACGTAGCAAACAACTGCCTGTCTTGACAAAGAAACGCATGTGCGTTTCTTACTAAAGCTTTCGTGAAATTAATAATCTTTCAAAAAAACGCGATTTTCTTTCAAAGTAAAGCTTGTTCTGAGAAAAGCAACACTGATCTCCGTTCTAACAGTGCTTTCACACGTAGCAAACAACTGCCTGTCTTGACAAAGAAACGCATGTGCGTTTCTTACTAAAGCTGTCGTGAAATTAATAAACTTTCAAAGGAACGCGATTATCTTTCAAAGTAAAGCTTGTACTGAGAAAAGCAACACTGATCTCAGTTCTAACAGTGCTTTCACACGTAGCAAACAACTGCTTGTCTCTAGAAAGAAACGCATGTGCGTTTCTTACTAAAGCTTTCGAGAAATTAATAAACTTTCAAAAGAACGAGATTTTCTTTCAAAGTAAAGCTTGTACGGAGAAAAGCAACACTGATCTCAGTTCTAACAGTGCTTTCACACGTAGCAAACAACTGTCTGTCTTGACAAAGAAACGCATGTGCGTTTCTTACTAAAGCTTTCGTGAAATTAATAAACTTTCAAAAGAACGCGATTTTCTTTCAAAGTAAAGCTTGTACTGAGAAAAGCAACACTGATCTCAGTTCTAACAGTGCTTTCACACGTAGCAAACAACTGCTTGTCTCTAGAAAGAAACGCATGTGCGTTTCTTACTAAAGCTTTCGAGAAATTAATAAACTTTCCAAAGAACGAGATTTTCTTTCAAAGTAGAGCTTGTACTGAGAAAAGCAACACTGATCTCAGTTCTAACAGTGCTTTCACACGTAGCAAACAACTGCTTTTTTCTAGAAAGAAACGCATGTGCGTTTCTTACTAAAGCTTTCGTGAAATTAATAAACTTTCAAAAGAACGCGATTTTCTTTCAAAGTAAAGCTTGTACTGAGAAAAGCAACACTATCTCAGTTCTAACAGTGCTTTCACACGTAGCAAACAACTGCTTTTTTCTAGAAAGAAACGCATGTGCGTTTCTTACTAAAGCTTTCGTGAAATTAATAAACTTTCAAAAGAACGCGATTTTCTTTCAAAGTAAAGCTTGTACTGAGAAAAGCAACACTATCTCAGTTCTAACAGTGCTTTCACACGTAGCAAACAACTGCTTTCCTCTAGAAAGAAACGCATGTGCGTTTCTTACTAAAGCTTTCGTGAAATTAATTAACTTTCAAAAGAACAAGATTATCTTTCAAAGTAAAGCTTTTACTGAGAAAAGCAACACTGATCTAAGTTCTAACAGTGCTTTCACACGTAGCAAACAACTGCCTGTCTTGACAAAGAAACGCATGTGCGTTTCTTACTAAAGCTTTCGTGAAATTAATAAACTTTCATAAGAACGCGATTTTCTTTCAAAGTAAAGCTTGTACTGAGAAAAGCAACACTGATCTCAGTTCTAACAGTGCTTTCACACGTAGCAAACAACTGCCTGTCTTTACAAAGAAACGCATGTGCGTTTCTTACTAAAGCTTTCGTGAAATCAATAAACTTTCAAAAGAACGCGATTTTCTTTCAAAGTAAAGCTTGTACTGAGAAAAGCAACACTGATCTCAGTTCTAACAGTGCTTTCACACGTAGCAAACAACTGCTTTCCTCTAGAAAGAAACGCATGTGCGTTTCTTACTAAAGCTTTCGTCAAATTTATAAACTTTCAAAAGAACGCGATTATCTTTCAAAGTAAAGCCATTACTGAGAAAAGCAACACTGATCTCAGTTCTAACAGTGCTTTCACACGTAGCGCACAACTGCTTGTCTCTAGAAAGAAACGCATGTGCGTTTCTTACTAAAGCTTTCGAGAAATTAATAAACTTTCAAAAGAACGCGATTTTCTTTCAAAGTAAAGCTTGTACAGAGAAAAGCAACACTGATCTCAGTTCTAACAGTGCTTCCACACGTTGCAAACAACTGCTTGTCTCTAGAAAGAAACGCATGTGCGTTTCTTACTAAAGCTTTCGAGAAATTAATAAACTTTCAAAAGAACGCGATTATCTTTCAAAGTAAAGCTTGTACTGAGAAAAGCAACACTGATCTCAGTTCTAACAGTGCTTTCACACGTAGCAAACAACTGCTTGTCTCTAGAAAGAAACGCATGTGCGTTTCTTACTAAAGCTTCCGAGAATTTAATAAACTTTCAAAAGAACGCGATTTTCTTTCCAAGTAAAGCTTGTACTGAGAAAAGCAACACTGATCTCAGTTCTAACAGTGCTTTCACACGTAGCAAACAAATGCCTGTCTTGACAAAGAAACGCATGTGCGTTTCTTACTAAAGCTTTCGTGAAATTCATAAACTTTCAAAAGAACGCGATTTTCTTTCTAAGTAAAGCTTGTACTGAGAAAAGCAACACTGATCTCAGTTCTAACAGTGCTTTCACACGTAGCAAACAACTGCTTGTGTCTAGAAAGAAACGCATGTGCGTTTCTTACTAAAGCTTTCGAGAAATTAATAAACTTTCAAAAGAACGAGATTTTCCTTCAAAGTAGAGCTTGTACTGAGAAAAGCAACACTGATCTCAGTTCTAACAGTGCTTTCACACGTAGCAAACAACTGCTTTTTTCTAGAAAGAAACGCATGTGCGTTTCTTACTAAAGCTTTCATGAAATTAATAAACTTTCAAAAGAACGCGATTTTCTTTCAAAGTAAAGCTTGTACTGAGAAAAGCAACACTGATCTCAGTTCTAACAGTGCTTTCACACGTAGCAAACAACTGCTTGTCTTTACAAAGAAACGCATGTGCGTTTCTTACTAAAGCTTTCGTGAAATAAATAAACTTTCAAAAGAACGCGATTTTTTTTCAAAGTAAAGCTTGTACTGAGAAAAGCAACACTGATCTCAGTTCTAACAGTGCTTTCACACGTAGCAAACAACTGCTTGTCTTTACAAAGAAACGCATGTGCGTTTCCTACTAAAGCTTTCGTGAAATTAATAAACTTTCAAAAGAACGCGATTATCTTTCAAAGTAAAGCTTGTACGGAGAAAAGCAACACTGATCTCAGTTCTAACAGTGCTTTCACACGTAGCAAACAACTGCTTGTCTTGACAAAGAAACGCATGTGCGTTTCTTACTAAAGCTTTCGTGAAATTAATAAACTTTCAAAAGAACGCGATTATCTTTCAAAGTAAAGCTTGTACAGAGAAAAGCAACACTGATCTCAGTTCTAACAGTGCTTTCACACGTAGCAAACTGCTTTCCTCTTGAAAGAAACGCATGTGCGTTTCTTACTAAAGCTTTCGTCAAATTAATAAACTTTCAAAAGAACGCGATTATCTTACAAAGTAAAGCTTGTACTGAGAAAAGCAACACTGATCTCAGTTCTAACAGTGCTTTCACACGTAGCAAACAACTGCTTGTCTTTACAAAAAAACTCATGAGCGTTTCATACTAAAGCTTTCGTGAAATTAATAAACTTTCAAACGAACGCGATTTTCTTTCAAAGTAAAGCTTGTACTCAGAAAAGCAACACTGATCTCAGTTCTAACAGTGCTTTCACACGTAGCAAACAACTGCTTTGCGTTTCTTACTAAAGCTTTCGTGAAATTAATAAACTTTCAAAAGAACGAGATTATCTTTCAAAGTAAAGCCTGTACTGAGAAAAGCAACACTGATCTCAGTTCTAACAGTGCTTTCACACGTAGCAAACAACTGCTTGTCTCTAGAAAGAAACGCATGTGCGTTTCTTACTAAAGCTTTCGTCAAATTAATAAACTTTCAAAAGAACGCGATTATCTTTCAAAGTAAAGCTTGTACTGAGAAAAGCAACACTGATCTCAGTTCTAACAGTGCTTTCACAAGTAGAAAAAAACTGCTTGTCTCTAGAAAGAAACGCATGTGCGTTTCTTACTAAAGCTTTCGAGAAATTAATAAACTTTCAAAAGAACGAGATTTTCTTTCAAAGTAAAGCTTGTACTGAGAAAAGCAACACTGATCTCAGTTCTAACAGTGCTTTCACACGTAGCAAACAACTTCCTGTCTTGACAAAGAAACGCATGTGCGTTTCTTACTAAAGCTTTCGTGAAATTAATAAACTTTCAAAAGAACGCGAGTATCTTTCAAAGTAAAGCTTGTACTGAGAAAAGCAACACTGATCTGAGTTCTAACAGGGCTTTCCCAGGTAGCAAACAACTGCCTGTCTTGACAAAGAAACGCATGTGCGTTTCTTACTAAAGCTTTCGTGAAATTAATAAACTTTCAAAAGAACGAGATTTTCTTTCAAAGTAAAGCTTGTACTGAGAAAAGCAACACTGATCTCAGTTCTAACAGTGCTTTCACATGTAGCAAACAACTGCTTGTCTCTAGAAAGAAACGCATGTGCGTTTCTTACTAAAGCTTTCGAGAAATTAATAAACTTTCAAAAGAACGCGATTATCTTTCAAAGTAAAGCTTGTACGGAGAAAAGCAACACTGATCTCAGTTCTAACAGTGCTTTCACACGTAGCAAACAACTGCCTGTCTTGACAAAGAAACGCATGTGCGTTTCTTACTAAAGCTTTCGTGAAATTAATAAACTTTCAAAAGAACGCGATTATCTTTCAAAGTAAAGCTTGTACTGAGAAAAGCAACACTGATCTCAGTTCTAACAGTGCTTTCCCAGGTAGCAAACAACTGCCTGTCTTGACAAAGAAACGCATGTGCGTTTCTTACTAAAGCTTTCGTGAAATTAATAATCTTTCAAAAAAACGCGATTTTCTTTCAAAGTAAAGCTTGTTCTGAGAAAAGCAACACTGATCTCCGTTCTAACAGTGCTTTCACACGTAGCAAACAACTGCCTGTCTTGACAAAGAAACGCATGTGCGTTTCTTACTAAAGCTTTCGTGAAATTAATAAACTTTCAAAGGAACGCGATTATCTTTCAAAGTAAAGCTTGTACTGAGAAAAGCAACACTGATCTCAGTTCTAACAGTGCTTTCACACGTAGCAAACAACTGCTTGTCTCTAGAAAGAAACGCATGTGCGTTTCTTACTAAAGCTTTCGAGAAATTAATAAACTTTCAAAAGAACGAGATTTTCTTTCAAAGTAAAGCTTGTACTGAGAAAAGCAACACTGATCTCAGTTCTAACAGTGCTTTCACACGTAGCAAACAACTGCCTGTCTTGACAAAGAAACGCATGTGCGTTTCTTACTAAAGCTTTCGTGAAATTAATAAACTTTCAAAAGAACGCGATTTTCTTTCAAAGTAAAGCTTGTACTGAGAAAAGCAACACTGATCTCAGTTCTAACAGTGCTTTCACACGTAGCAAACAACTGCTTGTCTCTAGAAAGAAACGCATGTGCGTTTCTTACTAAAGCTTTCGAGAAATTAATAAACTTTCCAAAGAACGAGATTTTCTTTCAAAGTAGAGCTTGTACTGAGAAAAGCAACACTGATCTCAGTTCTAACAGTGCTTTCACACGTAGCAAACAACTGCTTTTTTCTATAAAGAAACGCATGTGCGTTTCTTACTAAAGCTTTCGTGAAATTAATAAACTTTCAAAAGAACGCGATTTTCTTTCAAAGTAAAGCTTGTACTGAGAAAAGCAACACTATCTCAGTTCTAACAGTGCTTTCACACGTAGCAAACAACTGCTTTCCTCTAGAAAGAAACGCATGTGCGTTTCTTACTAAAGCTTTCGTGAAATTAATTAACTTTCAAAAGAACAAGATTATCTTTCAAAGTAAAGCTTTTACTGAGAAAAGCAACACTGATCTAAGTTCTAACAGTGCTTTCACACGTAGCAAACAACTGCCTGTCTTGACAAAGAAACGCATGTGCGTTTCTTACTAAAGCTGTCGTGAAATTAATAAACTTTCATAAGAACGCGATTTTCTTTCAAAGTAAAGCTTGTACTGAGAAAAGCAACACTGATCTCAGTTCTAACAGTGCTTTCACACGTAGCAAACAACTGCCTGTCTTTACAAAGAAACGCATGTGCGTTTCTTACTAAAGCTTTCGTGAAATCAATAAACTTTCAAAAGAACGCGATTTTCTTTCAAAGTAAAGCTTGTACTGAGAAAAGCAACACTGATCTCAGTTCTAACAGTGCTTTCACACGTAGCAAACAACTGCCTGTCTTGACAAAGAAACGCATGTGCGTTTCTTACTAAAGCTTTCGTGAAATTAATAATCTTTCAAAAAAACGCGATTTTCTTTCAAAGTAAAGCTTGTTCTGAGAAAAGCAACACTGATCTCCGTTCTAACAGTGCTTTCACACGTAGCAAACAACTGCCTGTCTTGACAAAGAAACGCATGTGCGTTTCTTACTAAAGCTGTCGTGAAATTAATAAACTTTCAAAGGAACGCGATTATCTTTCAAAGTAAAGCTTGTACTGAGAAAAGCAACACTGATCTCAGTTCTAACAGTGCTTTCACACGTAGCAAACAACTGCCTGTCTTGACAAAGAAACGCATGTGCGTTTCTTACTAAAGCTTTCGTGAAATTAATAAACTTTCAAAAGAACGCGATTTTCTTTCAAAGTAAAGCTTGTACTGAGAAAAGCAACACTGATCTCAGTTCTAACAGTGCTTTCACACGTAGCAAACAACTGCTTGTCTCTAGAAAGAAACGCATGTGCGTTTCTTACTAAAGCTTTCGAGAAATTAATAAACTTTCCAAAGAACGAGATTTTCTTTCAAAGTAGAGCTTGTACTGAGAAAAGCAACACTGATCTCAGTTCTAACAGTGCTTTCACACGTAGCAAACAACTGCTTTTTTCTAGAAAGAAACGCATGTGCGTTTCTTACTAAAGCTTTCGTAAAATTAATAAACTTTCAAAAGAACGCGATTTTCTTTCAAAGTAAAGCTTGTACTGAGAAAAGCAACACTATCTCAGTTCTAACAGTGCTTTCACACGTAGCAAACAACTGCTTTTTTCTAGAAAGAAACGCATGTGCGTTTCTTACTAAAGCTTTCGTGAAATTAATAAACTTTCAAAAGAACGCGATTTTCTTTCAAAGTAAAGCTTGTACTGAGAAAAGCAACACTATCTCAGTTCTAACAGTGCTTTCACACGTAGCAAACAACTGCTTTCCTCTAGAAAGAAACGCATGTGCGTTTCTTACTAAAGCTTTCGTGAAATTAATTAACTTTCAAAAGAACAAGATTATCTTTCAAAGTAAAGCTTTTACTGAGAAAAGCAACACTGATCTAAGTTCTAACAGTGCTTTCACACGTAGCAAACAACTGCCTGTCTTGACAAAGAAACGCATGTGCGTTTCTTACTAAAGCTTTCGTGAAATTAATAAACTTTCATAAGAACGCGATTTTCTTTCAAAGTAAAGCTTGTACTGAGAAAAGCAACACTGATCTCAGTTCTAACAGTGCTTTCACACGTAGCAAACAACTGCCTGTCTTTACAAAGAAACGCATGTGCGTTTCTTACTAAAGCTTTCGTGAAATCAATAAACTTTCAAAAGAACGCGATTTTCTTTCAAAGTAAAGCTTGTACTGAGAAAAGCAACACGGATCTCAGTTCTAACAGTGCTTTCACACGTAGCAAACAACTGCTTTCCTCTAGAAAGAAACGCATGTGCGTTTCTTACTAAAGCTTTCGTCAAATTTATAAACTTTCAAAAGAACGCGATTATCTTTCAAAGTAAAGCCATTACTGAGAAAAGCAACACTGATCTCAGTTCTAACAGTGCTTTCACACGTAGCGCACAACTGCTTGTCTCTAGAAAGAAACGCATGTGCGTTTCTTACTAAAGCTTTCGAGAAATTAATAAACTTTCAAAAGAACGCGATTTTCTTTCAAAGTAAAGCTTGTACTGAGAAAAGCAACACTGATCTCAGTTCTAACAGTGCTTCCACACGTTGCAAACAACTGCTTGTCTCTAGAAAGAAACGGATGTGCGTTTCTTACTAGTGCTTTCGAGAAATTAATAAACTTTCAAAAGAACGCGATTATCTTTCAAAGTAAAGCTTGTACTGAGAAAAGCAACACTGATCTCAGTTCTAACAGTGCTTTCACACGTAGCAAACAACTGCTTTCCTCTAGAAAGAAACGCATGTGCGTTTCTTACTAAAGCTTTCGTCAAATTAATAAACTTTCAAAAGAACGCGATTATCTTTCAAAGTAAAGCTTGTACGGAGAAAAGCAACACTGATCTCAGTTCTAACAATGCTTTCACACGTAGCAAACAACTGTCTGTCTTGACAAAGAAACGCATGTGCGTTTCTTACTAAAGCTTTCGTGAAATTAATAAACTTTCAAAAGAACGCGATTATCTTTCAAAGTAAAGCTTGTACTGAGAAAAGCAACACTGATCTCAGTTCTAACAGTGCTTTCACACGTAGCAAACAACTGCTTGTCTCTAGAAAGAAACGCATGTGCGTTTCTTACTAAACTTTCGAGAAATTAATAAACTTTCAAAAGAACGAGATTTTCTTTCAAAGTAAAGCTTGTACTGAGAAAAGCAACACTGATCTCAGTTCTAACAGTGATTTCACACGTAGCAAACAACTTCCTGTCTTGACAAAGAAACGCATGTGCGTTTCTTACTAAAGCTTTCGTGAAATTAATAAACTTTCAAAAGAACGCGATTATCTTTCAAAGTAAAGCTTGTACTGAGAAAAGCAACACTGATCTCAGTTCTAACAGTGCTTACCCAGGTAGCAAACAACTGCCTGTCTTGACAAAGAAACGCATGTGCGTTTCTTACTAAAGCTTTCGTGAAATTAATAAACTTTCAAAAGTATGAGATTTTCTTTCAAAGTAAAGCTTGTACGGAGAAAAGCAACACTGATCTCAGTTCTAACAATGCTTTCACACGTAGCAAACAACTGTCTGTCTTGACAAAGAAACGCATGTGCGTTTCTTACTAAAGCTTTCGTGAAATTAATAAACTTTCAAAAGAACGAGATTATCTTTCAAAGTAAAGCTTGTACTGAGAAAAGCAACACTGATCTCAGTTCTAACAGTGCTTTCACACGTAGCAAACAACTGCTTTCCTCTAGAAAGAAACGCATGTGCGTTTCTTACTAAAGCTTTCGTCAAATTAATAAACTTTCAAAAGAACGCGATTATCTTTCAAAGTAAAGCTTGTACTGAGAAAAGCAACACTGATCTCAGTTCTAACAGTGCTTTCACAAGTAGAAAAAAACTGCTTGTCTCTAGAAAGAAACGCATGTGCGTTTCTTACTAAAGCTTTCGAGAAATTAATAAACTTTCAAAAGAACGAGATTTTCTTTCAAAGTAAAGCTTGTACTGAGAAAAGCAACACTGATCTCAGTTCTAACAGTGCTTTCACACGTAGCAAACAACTGCCTGTCTTGACAAAGAAACGCATGTGCGTTTCTTACTAAAGCTTTCGTGAAATTAATAAACTTTCAAAAGAACGCGAGTATCTTTCAAAGTAAAGCTTGTACTGAGAAAAGCAACACTGATCTGAGTTCTAACAGGGCTTTCCCAGGTAGCAAACAACTGCCTGTCTTGACAAAGAAACGCATGTGCGTTTCTTACTAAAGCTTTCGTGAAATTAATAAACTTTCAAAAGAACGAGATTTTCTTTCAAAGTAAAGCTTGTACTGAGAAAAGCAACACTGATCTCAGTTCTAACAGTGCTTTCACATGTAGCAAACAACTGCTTGTCTCTAGAAAGAAACGCATGTGCGTTTCTTACTAAAGCTTTCGAGAAATTAATAAACTTTCAAAAGAACGCGATTATCTTTCAAAGTAAAGCTTGTACGGAGAAAAGCAACACTGATCTCAGTTCTAACAGTGCTTTCACACGTAGCAAACAACTGCCTGTCTTGACAAAGAAACGCATGTGCGTTTCTTACTAAAGCTTTCGTGAAATTAATAAACTTTCAAAAGAACGCGATTATCTTTCAAAGTAAAGCTTGTACTGAGAAAAGCAACACTGATCTCAGTTCTAACAGTGCTTTCCCAGGTAGCAAACAACTGCCTGTCTTGACAAAGAAACGCATGTGCGTTTCTTACTAAAGCTTTCGTGAAATTAATAATCTTTCAAAAAAACGCGATTTTCTTTCAAAGTAAAGCTTGTTCTGAGAAAAGCAACACTGATCTCCGTTCTAACAGTGCTTTCACACGTAGCAAACAACTGCCTGTCTTGACAAAGAAACGCATGTGCGTTTCTTACTAAAGCTTTCGTGAAATTAATAAACTTTCAAAGGAACGCGATTATCTTTCAAAGTAAAGCTTGTACTGAGAAAAGCAACACTGATCTCAGTTCTAACAGTGCTTTCACACGTAGCAAACAACTGCTTGTCTCTAGAAAGAAACGCATGTGCGTTTCTTACTAAAGCTTTCGAGAAATTAATAAATTTTCAAAAGAACGAGATTTTCTTTCAAAGTAAAGCTTGTACTGAGAAAAGCAACACTGATCTCAGTTCTAACAGTGCTTTCACACGTAGCAAACAACTGCTTGTCTTTAGAAAGAAACGCATGTGCGTTTCTTACTAAAGCTTTCGAGAAATTAATAAACTTTCCAAAGAACGAGATTTTCTTTCAAAGTAGAGCTTGTACTGAGAAAAGCAACACTGATCTCAGTTCTAACAGTGCTTTCACACGTAGCAAACAACTGCTTTTTTCTAGAAAGAAACGCATGTGCGTTTCTTACTAAAGCTTTCGTGAAATTAATAAACTTTCAAAAGAACGCGATTTTCTTTCAAAGTAAAGCTTGTACTGAGAAAAGCAACACTATCTCAGTTCTAACAGTGCTTTCACACGTAGCAAACAACTGCTTTCCTCTAGAAAGAAACGCATGTGCGTTTCTTACTAAAGCTTTCGTGAAATTAATTAACTTTCAAAAGAACAAGATTATCTTTCAAAGTAAAGCTTGTACTAGAAAAGCAACACTGATCTAAGTTCTAACAGTGCTTTCACACGTAGCAAACAACTGCCTGTCTTGACAAAGAAACGCATGTGCGTTTCTTACTAAAGCTTTCGTGAAATTAATAAACTTTCAAAAGAACGCGATTTTCTTTCAAAGTAAAGCTTGTACTGAGAAAAGCAACACTGATCTCAGTTCTAACAGTGCTTTCACACGTAGCAAACAACTGCTTGTCTTTACAAAGAAACGCATGTGCGTTTCTTACTAAAGCTTTCGTGAAATCAATAAACTTTCAAAAGAACGCGATTTTCTTTCAATGTAAAGCTTGTACTGAGAAAAGCAACACTGATCTCAGTTCTAACAGTGCTTTCACACGTAGCAAAAAACTGCTTGTCTTTACAAAGAAACGCATGTGCGTTTCTTACTAAAGCTTTCGTGAAATTAATAAACTTTCAAAAGAACGCGATTATCTTTCAAAGTAAAGCTTGTACTGAGAAAAGCAACACTGATCTCAGTTCTAACAGTGCTTTCACACGTAGCAAACAACTGCCTGTCTTGACAAAGAAACGCATGTGCGTTTCTTACTAAAGCTTTCGTGAAATTAATAAACTTTCAAAAGAACGCGATTATATTTCAAAGTAAAGCTTGTACTGAGAAAAGCAACACGGATCTCAGTTCTAACAGTGCTTTCACACGTAGCAAACAACTGCTTTCCTCTAGACAGAAACGCATGTGCGTTTCTTACTAAAGCTTTCGTCAAATTAATAAACTTTCAAAAGAACGCTATTATCTTTCAAAGTAAAGCTTGTACTGAGAAAAGCAACACTGATCTCAGTTCTAACAGTGCTTTCACACGTAGCGCACAACTGCTTGTCTCTAGAAAGAAACGCATGTGCGTTTCTTACTAAAGCTTTCGAGAAATTAATAAACTTTCAAAAGAACGCGATTTTCTTTCAAAGTAAAGCTTGTACTGAGAAAAGCAACACTGATCTCAGTTCTAACAGTGCTTCCACACGTTGCAAACAACTGCTTGTCTCTAGAAAGAAACGGATGTGCGTTTCTTACTAGTGCTTTCGAGAAATTAATAAACTTTCAAAAGAACGCGATTATCTTTCAAAGTAAAGCTTGTACTGAGAAAAGCAACACTGATCTCAGTTCTAACAGTGCTTTCACACGTAGCAAACTACTGCTTTCCTCTTGAAAGAAACGCATGTGCGTTTCTTACTAAAGCTTTCGTCAAATTAATAAACTTTCAAAAGAACGCGATTATCTTTCAAAGTAAAGCTTGTACTGAGAAAAGCAACACTGATCTCAGTTCTAACAGTGCTTTCACACCTAGCAAACAACTGCTTTACTTTACAAAGAAATGCATGTGCGTTTCTTACTAAAGCTTTCGAGAAATTAATAAACTTTCAAAAGAACGCGATTATCTTTCTAAGTAAAGCTTGTACTGAGAAAAGCAACACTGATCTCAGTTCTAACAGTGCTTTCACACGTAGCAAACAACTGCTTGTCTCTAGAAAGAAACGCATGTGCGTTTCTTACTAAAGCTTTCGTGAAATTCATAAACTTTCAAAAGAACGCGATTTTCTTTCTAAGTAAAGCTTGTACTGAGAAAAGCAACACTGATCTCAGTTCTAACAGTGCTTTCACACGTAGCAAACAACTGCTTGTCTCTAGAAAGAAACGCATGTGCGTTTCTTACTAAAGCTTTCGAGAAATTAATAAACTTTCAAAAGAACGAGATTTTCCTTCAAAGTAGAGCTTGTACTGAGAAAAGCAACACTGATCTCAGTTCTAACAGTGCTCTCACACGTAGCAAACAACTGCTTTTTTCTAGAAAGAAACGCATGTGCGTTTCTTACTAAAGCTTTCATGAAATTAATAAACTTTCAAAAGAACGCGATTTTCTTTCAAAGTAAAGCTTGTACTGAGAAAAGCAACACTGATCTCAGTTCTAACAGTGCTTTCACACGTAGCAAACAACTGCTTGTCTTTACAAAGAAACGCATGTGCGTTTCTTACTAAAGCTTTCGTGAAATTAATAAACTTTCAAAAGAACGCGATTTTTTTTCAAAGTAAAGCTTGTACTGAGAAAAGCAACACTGATCTCAGTTCTAACAGTGCTTTCACACGTAGCAAACAACTGCTTGTCTTTACAAAGAAACGCATGTGCGTTTCCTACTAAAGCTTTCGTGAAATTAATAAACTTTCAAAAGAACGCGATTATCTTTCAAAGTAAAGCTTGTACGGAGAAAAGCAACACTGATCTCAGTTCTAACAGTGCTTTCACACGTAGCAAACAACTGCTTGTCTTGACAAAGAAACGCATGTGCGTTTCTTACTAAAGCTTTCGTGAAATTAATAAACTTTCAAAAGAACGCGATTATCTTTCAAAGTAAAGCTTGTACAGAGAAAAGCAACACTGATCTCAGTTCTAACAGTGCTTTCACACGTAGCAAACAACTGCTTTCCTCTAAAAGAAACGCATGTGCGTTTCTTACTAAAGCTTTCGTGAAATTAATAAACTTTCAAAAGAACGCGATTATCTTTCAAAGTAAAGCTTGTACGGAGAAAAGCAACACTGATCTCAGTTCTAACAATGCTTTCACACGTAGCAAACAACTGTCTGTCTTGACAAAGAAACGCATGTGCGTTTCCTACTAAAGCTTTCGTGAAATTAATAAACTTTCAAAAGAACGCGATTATCTTTCAAAGTAAAGCTTGTACTGAGAAAAGCAACACTGATCTCAGTTCTAACAGTGCTTTCACACGCAGCAAACAACTTCCTGTCTTGACAAAGAAACGCATGTGCGTTTCTTACTAAAGCTTTCGAGAAATTAATAAACTTTCAAAAGAACGAGATTTTCTTTCAAAGTAGAGCTTGTACTGAGAAAAGCAACACTGATCTGAGTTCTAACAGTGCTTTCACACGTGGCAAACAACTGCTTTCCTCTAGAAAGAAACGCATGTGCGTTTCTTACTAAAGCTTTTGTGAAATTAATAAACTTTCAAAAGAACAAGATTATCTTTCAAAGTAAAGCTTTTACTGAGAAAAGCAACACTGATCTAAGTTCTAACAGTGCTTTCACACGTAGCAAACAACTGCCTGTCTTGACAAAGAAACGCATGTGCGTTTCTTACTAAAGCTTTCGTGAAATTAATAAACTTTCAAAGGCTCGCGATTATCTTTCAAAGTAGAGCTTGTACTGAGAAAAGCAACACTGATCTCAGTTCTAACAGTGCTTTCACACGTAGCAAACAACTGCTTGTCTTTACAAAGAAACGCATGTGCGTTTCTTACTAAAGCTTCCGTGAAATCAATAAACTTTCAAAAGAACGCGATTTTTTTTCAAAGTAAAGCTTGTACTGAGAAAAGCAACACTGATCTCAGTTCTAACAGTGCTTTCACACGTAGCAAACAACTGCTTGTCTTTACAAAGAAACGCATGTGCGTTTCCTACTAAAGCTTTCGTGAAATTAATAAACTTTCAAAAGAACGCGATTATCTTTCAAAGTAAAGCTTGTACTGAGAAAAGCAACACTGATCTCAGTTCTAACAGTGCTTTCACACGTAGCAAACAACTGCTTTCCTAGAAAGAAACGCATGTGCGTTTCTTACTAAAGCTTTCGTCAAATTAATAAACTTTCAAAAGAACGCGATTATCTTTCCAAGTAAAGCTTGTACTGAGAAAAGCAACACTGATCTCAGTTCTAACAGTGCTTTCACACGTAGCAAACAACTGCCTGTCTTGACAAACGCATGTGCGTTTCTTACTAAAGCTTTCGTGAAATTAATAAACTTTCAAAAGAACGCGATTATCTTTCAAAGTAAAGCTTGTACTGAGAAAAGCAACACTGATCTCAGTTCTAACAGTGCTTTCCCAGGTAGCAAACAACTGCCTGTCTTGACAAAGAAACGCATGTGCGTTTCTTACTAAAGCTTTCGTGAAATTAATAATCTTTCAAAAAAACGCGATTTTCTTTCAAAGTAAAGCTTGTACTGAGAAAAGCAACACTGATCTCCGTTCTAACAGTGCTTTCACACGTAGCAAACAACTGCCTGTCTTGACAAAGAAACGCATGTGCGTTTCTTACTAAAGCTTTCGTGAAATTAATAAACTTTCAAAAGTATGAGATTTTCTTTCAAAGTAAAGCTTGTACTGAGAAAAGCAACACTGATCTCAGTTCTAACAGTGCTTTCACACGTAGCAAACAACTGCTTGTCTTTACAAAAAAACTCATGAGCGTTTCATACTAAAGCTTTCGTGAAATTAATAAACTTTCAAAAGAACGAGATTATCTTTCAAAGTAAAGCTTGTACTGAGAAAAGCAACACTGATCTCAGTTCTAACAGTGCTTTCACACGTAGCAAACAACTACTTGTCTTTACAAAAAAACGCATGAGCGTTTCATACTAAAGCTTTCGTGAAATTAATAAACTTTCAAAAGAACGCGATTTTCTTTCAAAGTAAAGCTTGTACTCAGAAAAGCAACACTGATCTCAGTTCTAACAGTGCTTTCACACGTAGCAAACTACTGCTTTCCTCTTGAAAGAAACGCATGTGCGTTTCTTACTAAAGCTTTCGTCATATTAATAAACTTTCAAAAGAACGCGATTATCTTTCAAAGTAAAGCTTGTACTGAGAAAAGCAACACTGATCTCAGTTCTAACAGTGCTTTCACACGTAGCAAACAACTGCTTGTCTCTAGAAAGGAACGCATGTGCGTTTCTTACTAAAGCTTTCGAGAAATTAATAAACTTTCAAAAGAACGAGATTTTCTTTCAAAGTAGAGCTTGTACTGAGAAAAGCAACACTGATCTCAGTTCTAACAGTGCTTTCACACGTAGCAAACAACTGCTTTTTTCTAGAAAGAAACGCATGTGCGTTTCTTACTAAAGCTTTCGTGAAATTAATAAACTTTCAAAAGAACGCGATTTTCTTTCAAAGTAAAGCTTGTACTGAGAAAACCAGCACTGATCTGAGTTCTAACAGTGCTTTCACACATAGCAAACAACTGCTTGTCTTTACAAAGAAACGCATGGGCGTTTCTTATTAAAGCTTTCGTAAAATCAATAAACTTTCAAACGAAAGCGATTTTCTTTCAAAGTAAAGCTTGTACTCAGAAAAGCAACACTGATCTCAGTTCTAACAGTGCTTTCACACGTAGCAAACAACTGCTTTCCTCTAAAAGAAACGCATGTGCGTTTCTTACTAAAGCTTTCGTGAAATTAATAAATTTTCAAAAGAACGAGATTATCTTTCAAAGTAAAGCCTGTACTGAGAAAAGCAACACTGATCTCAGTTCTAACAGTGCTTTCACACCTAGCAAAAAACTGCTTTACTTTACAAAGAAACGCATGTGCGTTTCTTACTAAAGCTTTCGAGAAATTAATAAACTTTCAAAAGAACGCGATTATCTTTCAAAGTAAAGCTTGTACTGAGAAAAGCAACACTGATCTCAGTTCTAACAGTGCTTTCACACGTAGCAAACAACTGCTTGTCTCTAGAAAGAAACGCATGTGCGTTTCTTACTAAAGCTTTCGAGAAATTAATAAACTTTCAAAAGAACGAGATTTTCTTTCAAAGTAGAGCTTGTACTGAGAAAAGCAACACTGATCTCAGTTCTAACAGTGCTTTCACACGTCGCAAACAACTGCTTGTCTTTACAAAAAAACGCATGAGCGTTTCATACTAAAGCTTTCGTGAAATTAATAAACTTTCAAAAGAACGCGATTTTCTTTCAAAGTAAAGCTTGTCCTCAGAAAAGCAACACTGATCTCAGTTCTAACAGTGCTTTCACACGTAGCAAACAACTGCTTTCCTCTAAAAGAAACGCATGTGCGTTTCTTACTAAAGCTTTCGTGAAATTAATAAATTTTCAAAAGAACGAGATTATCTTTCAAAGTAAAGCCTGTACTGAGAAAAGCAACACTGATCTCAGTTCTAACAGTGCTTTCACACCTAGCAAACAACTGCTTTACTTTACAAAGAAACGCATGTGCGTTTCTTACTAAAGCTTTCGAGAAATTAATAAACTTTCAAAAGAAAGCGATTATCTTTCAAAGTAAAGCTTGTACTGAGAAAAGCAACACTGATCTCAGTTCTAACAGTGCTTTCACATGTAGCAAACAACTGCTTGTCTTAGAAAGAAACGCATGTGCGTTTCTTACTAAAGCTTCCGAGAAATTAATAAACTTTCAAAAGAACGCGATTTTCTTTCCAAGTAAAGCTTGTACTGAGAAAAGCAACACTGATCTCAGTTCTAACAGTGCTTTCACACGTAGCAAACAACTGCCTGTCTTGACAAAGAAACGCATGTGCGTTTCTTACTAAAGCTATCGTGAAATTCATAAACTTTCAAAAGAACGCGATTTTCTTTCAAAGTAAAGCTTGTACTGAGAAAAGCAACACTGATCTCAGTTCTAACAGTGCTTTCACACGTAGCAAACAACTGCTTTTTTCTAGAAAGAAACGCATGTGCGTTTCTTACTAAACTTTCGAGAAATTAATAAACTTTCAAAAGAACGAGATTTTCTTTCAAAGTAAAGCTTGTACTGAGAAAAGCAACACTGATCTCAGTTCTAACAGTGATTTCACACGTAGCAAACAACTGCCTGTCTTGACAAAGAAACGCATGTGCGTTTCTTACTAAAGCTTTCGTGAAATTAATAAACTTTCAAAAGAACGCGATTATCTTTCAAAGTAAAGCTTGTACTGAGAAAAGCAACACTGATCTCAGTTCTAACAGTGCTTACCCAGGTAGCAAACAACTGCCTGTCTTGACAAAGAAACGCATGTGCGTTTCTTACTAAAGCTTTCGTGAAATTAATAAACTTTCAAAAGTATGAGATTTTCTTTCAAAGTAAAGCTTGTACTGAGAAAAGCAACACTGATCTCAGTTCTAACAGTACTTTCACACGTAGCAAACAACTGATTGTCTTTACAAAAAAACGCATGAGCGTTTCTTACTAAAGCTTTCGTGAAATTAATAAACTTTCAAAAGAACGCGATTTTCTTTCATAGTAGAGCTTGTACTGAGAAAAGCAACACTGATCTAAGTTCTAACAGTGCTTTCACACGTAGCAAACAACTGCCTGTCTTTACAAAGAAACGCATGTGCGTTTCCTACTAAAGCTTTCGTGAAATTAATAAACTTTCAAAAGAACGCGATTATCTTTCAAAGTAAAGCTTGTACGGAGAAAAGCAACACTGATCTCAGTTCTAACAGTGCTTTCACACGTAGCAAACAACTGCCTGTCTTGACAAAGAAACGCATGTGCGTTTCTTACTAAAGCTTTCGTGAAATTAATAAACTTTCAAAGGAACGCGATTATCTTTCAAAGTAAAGCTTGTACTGAGAAAAGCAACACTGATCTCAGTTCTAACAGTGCTTTCACACGTAGCAAACAACTGCTTGTCTCTAGAAAGAAACGCATGTGCGTTTCTTACTAAAGCTTTCGAGAAATTAATAAACTTTCAAAAGAACGCGATTTTCTTTCAAAGTAAAGCTTGTACTGAGAAAAGCAACACTGATCTCAGTTCTAACAGTGCTTTCACACGTAGCAAACAACTGCTTGTCTCTAGAAAGAAACGCATGTGCGTTTCTTACTAAAGCTTTCGAGAAATTAATAAACTTTCCAAAGAACGAGATTTTCTTTCAAAGTAGAGCTTGTACTGAGAAAAGCAACACTGATCTCAGTTCTAACAGTGCTTTCACACGTAGCAAACAACTGCTTTTTTCTAGAAAGAAACGCATGTGCGTTTCTTACTAAAGCTTTCGTGAAATTAATAAACTTTCAAAAGAACGCGATTTTCTTTCAAAGTAAAGCTTGTACTGAGAAAAGCAACACTATCTCAGTTCTAACAGTGCTTTCACACGTAGCAAACAACTGCTTTCCTCTAGAAAGAAACGCATGTGCCTTTCTTACTAAAGCTTTCGTGAAATTAATTGACTTTCAAAAGAACAAGATTATCTTTCAAAGTAAAGCTTGTACTGAGAAAAGCAACACTGATCTAAGTTCTAACAGTGCTTTCACACGTAGCAAACAACTGCCTGTCTTGACAAAGAAACGCATGTGCGTTTCTTACTAAAGCTTTCGTGAAATTAATAAACTTTCAAAAGAACGCGATTTTCTTTCAAAGTAAAGCTTGTACTGAGAAAAGCAACACTGATCTCAGTTCTAACAGTGCTTTCACACGTAGCAAACAACTGCTTGTCTTTACAAAGAAACGCATGTGCGTTTCTTACTAAAGCTTTCGTGAAATTAAAAAACTTTCAAAAGAACGCGATTATCTTTCAAAGTAAAGCTTGTACTGAGAAAAGGAACACTGATCTCAGTTCTAACAGTGCTTTCACACGTAGCAAACAACTGCTTGTTTTGACAAAGAAACGCATGTGCGTTTCTTACTAAAACTTTCAAAAGAACGCGATTATCTTTCAAAGTAAAGCTTGTACTGAGAAAAGCAACACTGATCTCAGTTCTTACAGTGCTTTCACGAGTAGCAAACACCTGCTTGTCTTGACAAAGAAATGCATGTGCGTTTCTTACTAAAGCTTTCGTGAAATTAATAAACTTTCAAAAGAACGCGATTATCTTTCAAAGTTAAGCTTGTACTGAGAAAAGAAACACCGATCTCAGTTCTACCAGAGCTTTCACACGTAGCAAACAACTGCTTGTCTTGACAAAGAAACGCATGTGCGTTTCTTACTAAAGCTTTCGTGAAATTAATAAACTTTCAAAAGAACGCGATTATCTTTCAAAGTAAAGCTTGTACTGAGAAAAGCAACACTGATCTCAGTTCTAACAGTGCTTTCACGAGTAGCAAACAACTGCTTGTCTTGACAAAGAAACGCATGTGCGTTTCTTACTAAAGCTTTCGTGAAATTAATAAACTTTCAAAAGAACGCGATTATCTTTCAAAGTACAGCTTGTACTGAGAAAAGCAACACTGATCTCAATTCTACCAGAGCTTTCACATGTAGCAAACAACTGCTTGTCTTGACAAAGAAACGCATGTGTGTTTCTTACTAAAGCTTTCGTGAAATTAAAAAACTTTCAAAAGAACGCGATTATCTTTCAAAGTAAAGCTTGTACTGAGAAGAGGAACACTGATCTCAGTTCTAGCAGTGCTTTCACACGTAGCAAAAAACTGCTTGAATTTACAAACAAACACATGTGTTTTTCTTACTAAAGCTTTCGTGAAATTAATAAACTTTCAAAAGAATGGAAATATCTTTCAAAGTAAACCTTGTAATGAGGAAAGGAACACTGATCTCTGTTCTAACAATGCTTTCACACGTAGCAAAAAAATTCTTGTCTTTACAAAGAAACACGTACATTTCTTTGTAAAGCTTTCGTGAAATTAATAAACTTTCAAAGAACGCGATTATTTTTCAAAGTAAAGCTTGTACTGAGAAAAGGAACATTGATCTCAGTTCTAACAATTCTTTCACACATAGCACACAATTGCTTGTTTTTACAAAGAAACACATGTGCGTTTCTTACTAACGCTTTTGTGAAATTAAGAAACTTTCAAAAGAAGGCAATTATCTTTCAAATTAAATCTTGTGCTGAGAAAAGGAACACTGCTCTCAGTTCTAACAATGCTTTCACCCATAGCAAAAAGCTGCTTGTCTTTACAAAGAAACACATGTGCGTTTCTTACTAAAGCTTTCGTGAAATTAATAAACTTCAAAAAGAACGCGATAATCTTTCATAGTAAAGCTTGTGCTGAGAAAATGAACACTGATCTCAGTTCTAACAATGCTTTCACACGTATCATACAACTGCTTGTCTTTACAAAGTAACACATGTTCGTTTCTTACTAACGCTTTCTTGAAATTAATAAACTTTCAAAAGAACGCAATTATCTTTCAAATAAAGCTTGTACTGAGAAAAGGAACACTGATCTCACTTCTAACAATGATTTCACACGTAGCAAACAACTACTTGTCTTTACAAAGAAACACATGTGCCTTTCTTACTAAAGCTTTCATGAAATTAATAAACTTTCAAATGATCGTGATTATCTTTCAAAGTTAAGCTTGTACTGAAAAGAGGAACACTGATCTCAGTTCTAACATGCTTTCGTGCAATTAATAAACTTTCAAAAGAATGTGATTACCTTCAAAGTAAAGCTTGTACTGAGAAAAGGAACACTGATCTCAGTTCTAACAATGCTTTCACACGTAGCAAACAACTGTTTTTCATTATAAAGAAACACATGTGCGTTTCTTACTAAAGCTTTCGTGAAATTTATAAACTTTCAAAAGTACACGATTATCTTTCAAAGTAAAGCTTGTACTAAGAAAAGGAACACTGATATCAGTTCTAACAATGCTTTTACATGTAGCAAACATCTGCTTTTCTTTACAAAGAAACACATGTGCGTTTCTTACTAAAGGTTTCGTGAAATAAACTTTCAAAAGAACCTGATTATCTTTCAAAGTAAAGCTTGTACTAAGAAGAGGAACACTGATCTCAGTTCTAACAAAGCTTTAGTGCAATTAATAAACTCTCAAAGAACGTGATTATCTTTCAAAGTAAAGCTTGTACTGAGAAGAGGAACACTGATCTCAGTTCTAACAAAGATTTCGTGAAATAAATAAACTTTCAAAAAAAACGCGATTATCTTTCTAAATAAAGCTTGTGCTGAGAAAAGGACCACAGATCTCAGTTCTAACAATGCTTTCACAAGTAGCAAACAACTGCTCCTCTTTCCCAAGAAACCCATGTGCGTTTCTTACTAAAGCTTTTGATGAAATGAATATACTTTCAAAAAAACTTGATTGTCTTTCAAAATAAAGCTTCTACAGTGAAAAGGAACAGTGACCTCACTTCTAACAATACTCTGACATGTCGCAAACAACGTCTTCCCTTTAGAGTGAAACACTTGTGCATTTCTTACTAAAGCTTTAAATGAAATGAATTCACTTTCAAAAGTTCCTGATTTTCTTTCATAGTAAAGCTGGTAGTGAGAAAGGAACACTGATCTCACTTCTAAGAAGACTTTGAAATGTCGTAAACAACTGCTTCTCTTTACAGTGAAACACATGTGCGTTTTTTTCTATAGCATTTCTTGAAATGAATACAGTTTCTAAAGAATGTAATTATCTTTCAAAGTAAAGCTTATACAGAGAAAGGAACTCTTATCTCAATTCTAACAATAACTTGACATGTCGCAAACAAGTTCTTCTCTTTACAAAGAAAAAATTGTGTGTTTCTTATTATAGCTTTTCATAAATGAATGCACTTTCAAAAGAACGTGATTATCTTTCAAAGTAAAGCTTTTACAGAGAAATGGTACACTGATCTCTCTTCTAACAATACTTTGACATATCGCAAACTACTTCTCTTTACTAAGAAACACATGTTTTGTTTCTAACTAAAGCTTTTCAAGAAATGAATTCACTTTCCAAAGAACATGATTATCTTTCAAAGTAAAGCTTCTACAGAGAAAAGGAATACTGATCTCACTTCAAAAATACTTTGACAAGTCGCAAACAACTGCTTCTCCTTACCAAGAAACACATGTGTGTTTCTTACTAAAACATTTCAAGAAATGAATATACTTTCAAAAGAATGTGATTATCTTTCAAAGTAAAGCTTGTACAGAGAAAAGGAATACTGATTTCACTTCTAATAGTAATTTGACATGGCGCAAAAACTGCTTCTCCTTACAGAGAAACACGTGCGTTTCTTACTAAAGCTTTTAAAGAAATGAAAACACTTTCCAAAGAACGTGCTTATCTATCAAAGTAAAGCTTGTACAGTGACAAGTAACACTGATCTCCCTTCTAACAATACTTTGACATGTAGCAAACATCGGCTTCTCTTTACCAAGAAACACATGTGCATTTCCAACCAGGGCTTTTCAAGAAATGATTACATTTTCAAAGGAACATGATTATCTTTCAAAATAAAGCTTCTACAGAGAAAAGGAACACTGATCTTACTTCTAACAGTACTTTGACATGTCGCAAACAACTGCTTCTCCTTACCAAGAAACACAAGTGCGTTTTAACTAAAGCTTTTCAAGAAATGAATATACTTTCAAAAGAAGGTGATTATCTTTCAAAGTAAAGTTTGTACAGAGAAAAGGAACAATGTACTCACATCTAACAGTAATTTGACATGTTGCAAACAACTGCTTCTCTTACAGATAAACACTTGTGAGATTCTCACTAAAGCTATTTATGAAATGAATACACTTTCAAAACAATGTGATTATCTTTCAAATTAAAGCTTCTACAGAGAAAAGGAATACTGATCTCAGTTCTAAGAATACTTTGACATGTAGCAAAAACTGCTTCTCTTTACCAAGGAACACATGTGCGTTTCCAACAAAAGCTTTGCAAGAAATGAATACATTTTCAAAAGAACTTGATTATCTTTCAAAGCAAAGATTCTACAGAGTAAAGGAACACTGATCTAACTTCTAACAATACTTTGACATGTCACAAACAACGGCTTCTCTTTACAGAGAAACACTTGTGCGTTTCTTACTAAAGCTATTAATGAAATGAATACACTTTCAAAGAATGTGATTATCTTTCAAAGTAAAGCTTCTACAGAGAAATGAATACTGATCACACTTCTAACAAGACTTTGACATGTCAGAAACAACTGCTTCTCTTTACCAAGACACACATGAGCATTATTACTAAAGCATTTCTAGAAATGAATACACTTTCAAAAGAACGTGACTATATTTCAAAATAAAGCTTCCACAGAGAAAATGAACACTGATCTCACTTCTAACAGTAATTTGACACGTCGAAAAGAAGTGCTTTTCTTTACAGAGAAACACATGTACGTTTCTTACTAAAGCTTATCATGAAATGAATACACTTTCAAAAGAATATGATTATACTTCAAAGCAAAGCTTCTACAGAGAAAAGGAACACTGATCTCACTTCTAAAAATACTTGACATGTCGGAAAAAACTGCTTCTCTTTACAGAGAAACACATATGCGTTTCTTCCTAATGCTTTTCATGAAATGAATACACTTTGAAAAGAATGTGATTATCTTTCAAAGTAAAGCTTTTACAGAGAAAGGAACACTGATCTCTCTTCTAAAAATACTTTGACATGATGCATAATACGGCCTTTCTTTACAGAGAAACAACTGTGCGTTTCTTACTAAAGTTATATATGAAACTAATACACTTTCAAAAAACGTGATTATCTTTCAAAATAAAGCTTTGACAGAGAAAAGGAAAACTGATCTCACTTCTAATAGATATTTGACAGTTGCAAACATCTGCTTCTTTACAGAGAAACTCATGTGTGTTTCATACTAAAACTTTTTAAGAAATGAATACACATTCAAAAGAACGTGATTATCATTCAAAGCAAAGCTTCTACAGAGGATGGAACACTGATCTCACTTCTAACAAGACTTTGACATTTAGGAAACAATTGAATCTCTTTACCAAGTAACACGTGTGTTTCTTACTAAAGCTAATCCTGAAATGAATACACTTTCAAAGGAATGTGATTATCTTTCAAAGTAAAGCTTCTACACAGAAAGGAACACTGATCTCTCTTCTAACAATACTTTGACATGTCGCAAAAAATGGCCTCTCTTTAGAGAAACACATGTGCGTTTCTTACTAAAGCTATTTATGAAATGAACACCCTTTCAAAAGAATGTGATTTTCTTTCAAAGTAAACCTGCTACAGAGAAAAGGAATACTGATTTCACTTCAAACAATACTTTGAATGTCGTAAACAACTGCTTCTCCTTACCAAGATACACATGTGTGTTTCATGCTAAAGCTTTTCAAGAAATGAATACACTTTCAAAAGAATGTGAATATCTTTCAAAGTAAAGCTTGTACAGAGAAAAGGAATGCGGATCTCACTTCTACCAATACTTTAACATGTTCCAAAGAACTGCTTCTCTTTACAGAAAAACACATATGTGCGTTTCTTACTAAAGCTATTTATGAAATAAATACACTTTCAAAGAATGTGGTTATCTTTCAAATTAAAGCTTCTACAGAGAAAAGCAACACTGATCTCAGGTCTAATAGGACGTTGACATGTCGCAAACAACTGCTTCTCATTACCAAGAAACACATGTGCGTTTCTTACTAAAGCTTTTCAGATATGAATACACTTTCAAAAGAACATGTTTATATTTCAAAACAAAGATTCTACAGAGAAAAGGAACACTGATCTCACGTCTACCAATACTTTGACATGTCGTAAACAATGGCTTCTCTTTACAAGGAACAGTTGTGCGTTTCTTACTTAAGTTATTTATGAAATGAATACACTTTGAAAAGAATGTGATTATCTTTCAAAGTAAAGTTTCTAAAGAGAAATGAACACTGATCTCACTTCTAACAAGGCTTTGACATGTCAGAAACAACTGCCTTTCCTTACCAAGAAACACATGTGTGTTATTACTAAAGCATTTAAAGAAATAAATACACTTTCAAAAGAACGTGATTATATTTCAAATTAAAGCTTGCACACAGAAAATGACTACTGATCTCACTTCTAACAATACTTTGACATGTCGAAAACAACTGCTTCTCCTTACAGAGAAACACATGTGTGTTTCTTACAAAAGTATTTCATGAAATAAATGCACTTTCAAAAAAACGTGATTATCTTCCAAAGTAAAGCTTCTATAGAGAAAAGGAACACTGATCTCACTTCTCAAAAGACTTTGACATGTAGCAAAAACTGCTTCTCTTTACCAAGAAACACATGTGTTTCTTAATAAAGCTTTTCAAGAGATGAATACACTTTCAAAAGAACATGATTATATTTCAAAGCAAAGCTTCTACAGAGAAAAGTAACACTGATCTCACTTCTAACAGTAATTTGCCATGTTGCAAACAACTGCTTTTCTTTACAAAGAAACACTTTTGCGTTTCTTACTAAAGCTATTTTTGAAATGAACTCTTTCAAAACAATGTGATTATCTTCCAAAGTAAAGCTTCTACAGAGAAAAGGAAAACTGATCTCACTTCAAACAGTAATAGATATGTCGGAAAAATCTGCTTCTCTATAAGGAGAAGCACATGTGCATTTCTTAATAAAGCTTTTCCTAAAATGAATACACTTTAAAAAGAACGTGATTATATTTAAAAGCAAAGATTCTACAGAGAAAAGGAACACGGATCTCACTTCTAACAAGCCTTTGACATGTCACAAAGAACTGCTTTGCTTTACAGAAAAAGACATGTGCGTTTCTTACTAAAGCATTTCAAGAAATGAATACACTTTCAAAAGAATGTGATTATCTTTCAAATAAAGCTTCTACAGAGAAAAGGAATACTGATCTCACTTCAAACAATACTTTGACATGTCGCAAACAATTGCTTCTCTTTAACAAGATACACGTGGGTTTCTTAGTAAAGCTTTTCAGGAAATGAATACACTTTCAAAAGAACGTGATTATATTTCAAAGCATAGCTTCTACAGAGAAAAGGAACACTGATCTCACTTCTAACAGTAATTTGACATGTCGCAAACAACTTTTCTTTACACAGAAAGACGTGTGTTTCTTACTAAAGCTATTTATAAAATGAATACACTTTCCAAAGAATGTGACTTTCTTTCAAAGTAAAGCTTCTACGGAGAAAAGGAACATTGATATCACTTCTAACAATAATTTGACACGTCGCAAACAACTGCTTCTCTTTACAGGGAAACACATGTGTGTTTCTTCCTAAAGCTTTTCATGAAATGAATACACTTTGAAATAAATGTGATTATCTTTCAAAGTAAAGCTTCTACAGAGAAAGGAACACTTATCTCTCTTCCAAAAATACTTTGACATGTCGCAAAAAATGGCTTTTCTTTACAGAGAAACAGTTGTGCGTTTCTTACTAAAGCTATTTTTGAAATGAATACACTTTCAAAACAATGAGATTATCTTTCAAAGTAAAGCTTGTAGAGAGAAAAGAAAACTGTTCTCATTTTTAACAGTAATTTGACATGTCACAAACAACTGCTTTTCTTTAGAGAGAAATACATGTATGTTTCTTACTAAAGATTTTCAAGAAATGTATACACTTTCAAAAGAACGTGATTATCTTTCAAATTAAAGCTTGTACAGAGAAAAGGAATATTGATCTCACTTCAAACAATATTTTGACATGTCCCAAACAACTGCTTCTCCTAACCAAGTAACACATGTGCTTTGCTTACTAAAGTTTTAAAGAAATGAATACACTTTTAAAAGAACATGATTATATTTCAAAGCAGAGTTTCTACAGAGAATGGAACACTGATCTCACTTCTAACAATACTTTGACATGTCGCAAACAACTGCTTCTCTTTACAGAGAAACACTTGTGCGTTTCTTACTAAAGCTATTAATGAAATGAATACACTTTCAGAAGAATATGATTATCTTTCAAAGTAAAGTTGTACAGAGAAAGGTAAACTGATCTCACTTCTAACAATACTTTGACATGTCGCAAACAACTGCTTCTCTTTACCAAGAAACACATGTGTTTCTAACTAAAGCTGTTCAAGAAATGTATACACTTTCAAAAGAATGTGATTATCCTTCAAAGTAAAGCTTGTACAAAGAAAAGGAACACTGATATCACTTCTAACAAGACGTTGACATGTCGCAAAAAACTGCTTCTCTTTATCAAGAAACACATGTGTGTTAGTTACTAAAGCTTTTCAGGAAATGAATACACTTTCAAAAGAATGTGATTATCTTTCAAAGTAAATCTTGTACCTAGAAAAGGAACATTGACCTCACTTCAAACAACACTTTGACATGTCGCAAACAACTGCTTCTCCTTACCAAGTAACACAAGTGCGTTTTAACTAAAGCTTTTCAGGAAAGAATACAGTTTCAAAATAGCGTGATTATCTTTCAATGTAAAGCTTGTACAGAGAAAAGGAACACTGATCTCACTAATAACAATACTTTGACATGTCGCAAAAAATGGCCTCTCTTTACAGAGAAACACATGTGCGTTCTTACTAAAGCTATTTATGAAATAAATACACTTTCAAAGAATGTGGTTATCTTTCAAATTAAAGCTTCTACAGAGAAAAGCAACACTGATCTCAGGTCTAATAGGACGTTGACATGTCGCAAACAACTGCTTCTCATTACCAAGAAACACATGTGCGTTTCTTACTAAAGCTTTTCAAGATATGAATACACTTTCAAAGAACATGTTTATATTTCAAAACAAAGATTCTACAGAGAAAAGGAACACTGATCTCACGTCTACCAATACTTTGACATGTCGTAAACAATGGCTTCTCTTTACAAGGAACAGTTGTGCGTTTCTTACTTAAGTTATTTATGAAATGAATACACTTTGAAAAGAATGTGATTATCTTTCAAAGTAAAGTTTCTAAAGAGAAATGAACACTGATCTCACTTCTAACAAGGCTTTGACATGTCAGAAACAACTTGCCTTTCCTTACCAAGAAACACATGTGTGTTATTACTAAAGCATTTAAAGAAATAAATACACTTTCAAAAGAACGTGATTATATTTCAAATTAAAGCTTGCACACAGAAAATGACTACTGATCTCACTTCTAACAATACTTTGACATGTCGAAAACAACTGCTTCTCCTTACAGAGAAACACATGTGTGTTTCTTACAAAAGTATTTCATGAAATAAATGCACTTTCAAAAAAACGTGATTATCTTCCAAAGTAAAGCTTCTATAGAGAAAAGGAACACTGATCTCACTTCTCAAAAGACTTTGACATGTAGCAAAAACTGCTTCTCTTTACCAAGAAACACATGTGTTTCTTAATAAAGCTTTTCAAGAGATGAATACACTTTCAAAAGAACATGATTATATTTCAAAGCAAAGCTTCTACAGAGAAAAGTAACACTGATCTCACTTCTAACAGTAATTTGCCATGTTGCAAACAACTGCTTTTCTTTACAAAGAAACACTTTTGCGTTTCTTACTAAAGCTATTTTTGAAATGAACTCTTTCAAAACAATGTGATTATCTTCCAAAGTAAAGCTTCTACAGAGAAAAGGAAAACTGATCTCACTTCAAACAGTAATAGATATGTCGGAAAAATCTGCTTCTCTATAAGGAGAAGCACATGTGCATTTCTTAATAAAGCTTTTCCTAAAATGAATACACTTTAAAAAGAACGTGATTATATTTAAAAGCAAAGATTCTACAGAGAAAAGGAACACGGATCTCACTTCTAACAAGCCTTTGACATGTCACAAAGAACTGCTTTGCTTTACAGAAAAAGACATGTGCGTTTCTTACTAAAGCATTTCAAGAAATGAATACACTTTCAAAAGAATGTGATTATCTTTCAAATAAAGCTTCTACAGAGAAAAGGAATACTGATCTCACTTCAAACAATACTTTGACATGTCGCAAACAATTGCTTCTCTTTAACAAGATACACGTGGGTTTCTTAGTAAAGCTTTTCAGGAAATGAATACACTTTCAAAAGAACGTGATTATATTTCAAAGCATAGCTTCTACAGAGAAAAGGAACACTGATCTCACTTCTAACAGTAATTTGACATGTCGCAAACAACTTTTCTTTACACAGAAAGACGTGTGTTTCTTACTAAAGCTATTTATAAAATGAATACACTTTCCAAAGAATGTGACTTTCTTTCAAAGTAAAGCTTCTACGGAGAAAAGGAACATTGATATCACTTCTAACAATAATTTGACACGTCGCAAACAACTGCTTCTCTTTACAGGGAAACACATGTGTGTTTCTTCCTAAAGCTTTTCATGAAATGAATACACTTTGAAATAAATGTGATTATCTTTCAAAGTAAAGCTTCTACAGAGAAAGGAACACTTATCTCTCTTCCAAAAATACTTTGACATGTCGCAAAAAATGGCTTTTCTTTACAGAGAAACAGTTGTGCGTTTCTTACTAAAGCTATTTTTGAAATGAATACACTTTCAAAACAATGAGATTATCTTTCAAAGTAAAGCTTGTAGAGAGAAAAGAAAACTGTTCTCATTTTTAACAGTAATTTGACATGTCACAAACAACTGCTTTTCTTTAGAGAGAAATACATGTATGTTTCTTACTAAAGATTTTCAAGAAATGTATACACTTTCAAAAGAACGTGATTATCTTTCAAATTAAAGCTTGTACAGAGAAAAGGAATATTGATCTCACTTCAAACAATATTTTGACATGTCCCAAACAACTGCTTCTCCTAACCAAGTAACACATGTGCTTTGCTTACTAAAGTTTTAAAGAAATGAATACACTTTTAAAAGAACATGATTATATTTCAAAGCAGAGTTTCTACAGAGAATGGAACACTGATCTCACTTCTAACAATACTTTGACATGTCGCAAACAACTGCTTCTCTTTACAGAGAAACACTTGTGCGTTTCTTACTAAAGCTATTAATGAAATGAATACACTTTCAGAAGAATATGATTATCTTTCAAAGTAAAGTTGTACAGAGAAAGGTAAACTGATCTCACTTCTAACAATACTTTGACATGTCGCAAACAACTGCTTCTCTTTACCAAGAAACACATGTGTTTCTAACTAAAGCTGTTCAAGAAATGTATACACTTTCAAAAGAATGTGATTATCCTTCAAAGTAAAGCTTGTACAAAGAAAAGGAACACTGATATCACTTCTAACAAGACGTTGACATGTCGCAAAAAACTGCTTCTCTTTATCAAGAAACACATGTGTGTTAGTTACTAAAGCTTTTCAGGAAATGAATACACTTTCAAAAGAATGTGATTATCTTTCAAAGTAAATCTTGTACCTAGAAAAGGAACATTGACCTCACTTCAAACAACACTTTGACATGTCGCAAACAACTGCTTCTCCTTACCAAGTAACACAAGTGCGTTTTAACTAAAGCTTTTCAGGAAAGAATACAGTTTCAAAATAGCGTGATTATCTTTCAATGTAAAGCTTGTACAGAGAAAAGGAACACTGATCTCACTAATAACAATACTTTGACATGTCGCAAAAAATGGCCTCTCTTTACAGAGAAACACATGTGCGTTTCTTACTAAAGCTATTTATGAAATAAATACACTTTCAAAGAATGTGGTTATCTTTCAAATTAAAGCTTCTACAGAGAAAAGCAACACTGATCTCAGGTCTAATAGGACGTTGACATGTCGCAAACAACTGCTTCTCATTACCAAGAAACACATGTGCGTTTCTTACTAAAGTTTTTAAAGAAATGAATACACTTTTTAAAGAACCAATTGTATTGCAAAGCAAAGCTTCTACAGAGAATGGAACACTGATCTCCCTTCTAACAATACTTTGACATGTCGCAAACAACGGCTTCTCTTTACAGAGAAACACTTGTGCGTTTCTTACTAAAGCTATTAATGAAATGAATACACTTTCAAAGAATGTGATTATCTTTCAAAGTAAAGCTTCTACAGAGAAATGAATACTGATCACACTTCTAACAAGACTTTGACATGTCAGAAACAACTGCTTCTCTTTACCAAGACACACATGAGCATTATTACTAAAGCATTTCTAGAAATGAATACACTTTCAAAAGAACGTGACTATATTTCAAAATAAAGCTTCCACAGAGAAAATGAACACTGATCTCACTTCTAACAGTAATTTGACACGTCGAAAAGAAGTGCTTTTCTTTACAGAGAAACACATGTACGTTTCTTACTAAAGCTTATCATGAAATGAATACACTTTCAAAAGAATATGATTATACTTCAAAGCAAAGCTTCTACAGAGAAAAGGAACACTGATCTCACTTCTAAAAATACTTGACATGTCGGAAAAAACTGCTTCTCTTTACAGAGAAACACATATGCGTTTCTTCCTAATGCTTTTCATGAAATGAATACACTTTGAAAAGAATGTGATTATCTTTCAAAGTAAAGCTTTTACAGAGAAAGGAACACTGATCTCTCTTCTAAAAATACTTTGACATGATGCATAATACGGCCTTTCTTTACAGAGAAACAACTGTGCGTTTCTTACTAAAGTTATATATGAAACTAATACACTTTCAAAAAACGTGATTATCTTTCAAAATAAAGCTTTGACAGAGAAAAGGAAAACTGATCTCACTTCTAATAGATATTTGACAGTTGCAAACATCTGCTTCTTTACAGAGAAACTCATGTGTGTTTCATACTAAAACTTTTTAAGAAATGAATACACATTCAAAAGAACGTGATTATCATTCAAAGCAAAGCTTCTACAGAGGATGGAACACTGATCTCACTTCTAACAAGACTTTGACATTTAGGAAACAATTGAATCTCTTTACCAAGTAACACGTGTGTTTCTTACTAAAGCTAATCCTGAAATGAATACACTTTCAAAGGAATGTGATTATCTTTCAAAGTAAAGCTTCTACACAGAAAGGAACACTGATCTCTCTTCTAACAATACTTTGACATGTCGCAAAAAATGGCCTCTCTTTAGAGAAACACATGTGCGTTTCTTACTAAAGCTATTTATGAAATGAACACCCTTTCAAAAGAATGTGATTTTCTTTCAAAGTAAACCTGCTACAGAGAAAAGGAATACTGATTTCACTTCAAACAATACTTTGAATGTCGTAAACAACTGCTTCTCCTTACCAAGATACACATGTGTGTTTCATGCTAAAGCTTTTCAAGAAATGAATACACTTTCAAAAGAATGTGAATATCTTTCAAAGTAAAGCTTGTACAGAGAAAAGGAATGCGGATCTCACTTCTACCAATACTTTAACATGTTCCAAAGAACTGCTTCTCTTTACAGAAAAACACATGTGCTTTTCTTACAAAAGCATTTCATGAAATAAATACACATTCAAAAGAACGTTATTATCTTTCAAAGTAAAACTTCTGCAGAGAAAAGGAAAACTAATCTCACTTCTAACAGTAATTTGACATGTCGCAAACATCTGCTTCTCTTTACAGAGAAACACATGTGCGTTTCTTACTAAAGCTTTTCAAGATATGAATACACTTTCAAAAGAACATGTTTATATTTCAAAACAAAGATTCTACAGAGAAAAGGAACACTGATCTCACGTCTACCAATACTTTGACATGTCGTAAACAATGGCTTCTCTTTACAAGGAACAGTTGTGCGTTTCTTACTTAAGTTATTTATGAAATGAATACACTTTGAAAAGAATGTGATTATCTTTCAAAGTAAAGTTTCTAAAGAGAAATGAACACTGATCTCACTTCTAACAAGGCTTTGACATGTCAGAAACAACTGCCTTTCCTTACCAAGAAACACATGTGTGTTATTACTAAAGCATTTAAAGAAATAAATACACTTTCAAAAGAACGTGATTATATTTCAAATTAAAGCTTGCACACAGAAAATGACTACTGATCTCACTTCTAACAATACTTTGACATGTCGAAAACAACTGCTTCTCCTTACAGAGAAACACATGTGTGTTTCTTACAAAAGTATTTCATGAAATAAATGCACTTTCAAAAAAACGTGATTATCTTCCAAAGTAAAGCTTCTATAGAGAAAAGGAACACTGATCTCACTTCTCAAAAGACTTTGACATGTAGCAAAAACTGCTTCTCTTTACCAAGAAACACATGTGTTTCTTAATAAAGCTTTTCAAGAGATGAATACACTTTCAAAAGAACATGATTATATTTCAAAGCAAAGCTTCTACAGAGAAAAGTAACACTGATCTCACTTCTAACAGTAATTTGCCATGTTGCAAACAACTGCTTTTCTTTACAAAGAAACACTTTTGCGTTTCTTACTAAAGCTATTTTTGAAATGAACTCTTTCAAAACAATGTGATTATCTTCCAAAGTAAAGCTTCTACAGAGAAAAGGAAAACTGATCTCACTTCAAACAGTAATAGATATGTCGGAAAAATCTGCTTCTCTATAAGGAGAAGCACATGTGCATTTCTTAATAAAGCTTTTCCTAAAATGAATACACTTTAAAAAGAACGTGATTATATTTAAAAGCAAAGATTCTACAGAGAAAAGGAACACGGATCTCACTTCTAACAAGCCTTTGACATGTCACAAAGAACTGCTTTGCTTTACAGAAAAAGACATGTGCGTTTCTTACTAAAGCATTTCAAGAAATGAATACACTTTCAAAAGAATGTGATTATCTTTCAAATAAAGCTTCTACAGAGAAAAGGAATACTGATCTCACTTCAAACAATACTTTGACATGTCGCAAACAATTGCTTCTCTTTAACAAGATACACGTGGGTTTCTTAGTAAAGCTTTTCAGGAAATGAATACACTTTCAAAAGAACGTGATTATATTTCAAAGCATAGCTTCTACAGAGAAAAGGAACACTGATCTCACTTCTAACAGTAATTTGACATGTCGCAAACAACTTTTCTTTACACAGAAAGACGTGTGTTTCTTACTAAAGCTATTTATAAAATGAATACACTTTCCAAAGAATGTGACTTTCTTTCAAAGTAAAGCTTCTACGGAGAAAAGGAACATTGATATCACTTCTAACAATAATTTGACACGTCGCAAACAACTGCTTCTCTTTACAGGGAAACACATGTGTGTTTCTTCCTAAAGCTTTTCATGAAATGAATACACTTTGAAATAAATGTGATTATCTTTCAAAGTAAAGCTTCTACAGAGAAAGGAACACTTATCTCTCTTCCAAAAATACTTTGACATGTCGCAAAAAATGGCTTTTCTTTACAGAGAAACAGTTGTGCGTTTCTTACTAAAGCTATTTTTGAAATGAATACACTTTCAAAACAATGAGATTATCTTTCAAAGTAAAGCTTGTAGAGAGAAAAGAAAACTGTTCTCATTTTTAACAGTAATTTGACATGTCACAAACAACTGCTTTTCTTTAGAGAGAAATACATGTATGTTTCTTACTAAAGATTTTCAAGAAATGTATACACTTTCAAAAGAACGTGATTATCTTTCAAATTAAAGCTTGTACAGAGAAAAGGAATATTGATCTCACTTCAAACAATATTTTGACATGTCCCAAACAACTGCTTCTCCTAACCAAGTAACACATGTGCTTTGCTTACTAAAGTTTTAAAGAAATGAATACACTTTTAAAAGAACATGATTATATTTCAAAGCAGAGTTTCTACAGAGAATGGAACACTGATCTCACTTCTAACAATACTTTGACATGTCGCAAACAACTGCTTCTCTTTACAGAGAAACACTTGTGCGTTTCTTACTAAAGCTATTAATGAAATGAATACACTTTCAGAAGAATATGATTATCTTTCAAAGTAAAGTTGTACAGAGAAAGGTAAACTGATCTCACTTCTAACAATACTTTGACATGTCGCAAACAACTGCTTCTCTTTACCAAGAAACACATGTGTTTCTAACTAAAGCTGTTCAAGAAATGTATACACTTTCAAAAGAATGTGATTATCCTTCAAAGTAAAGCTTGTACAAAGAAAAGGAACACTGATATCACTTCTAACAAGACGTTGACATGTCGCAAAAAACTGCTTCTCTTTATCAAGAAACACATGTGTGTTAGTTACTAAAGCTTTTCAGGAAATGAATACACTTTCAAAAGAATGTGATTATCTTTCAAAGTAAATCTTGTACCTAGAAAAGGAACATTGACCTCACTTCAAACAACACTTTGACATGTCGCAAACAACTGCTTCTCCTTACCAAGTAACACAAGTGCGTTTTAACTAAAGCTTTTCAGGAAAGAATACAGTTTCAAAATAGCGTGATTATCTTTCAATGTAAAGCTTGTACAGAGAAAAGGAACACTGATCTCACTAATAACAATACTTTGACATGTCGCAAAAAATGGCCTCTCTTTACAGAGAAACACATGTGCGTTTCTTACTAAAGCTATTTATGAAATAAATACACTTTCAAAGAATGTGGTTATCTTTCAAATTAAAGCTTCTACAGAGAAAAGCAACACTGATCTCAGGTCTAATAGGACGTTGACATGTCGCAAACAACTGCTTCTCATTACCAAGAAACACATGTGCGTTTCTTACTAAAGCTTTTCAAGATATGAATACACTTTCAAAAGAACATGTTTATATTTCAAAACAAAGATTCTACAGAGAAAAGGAACACTGATCTCACGTCTACCAATACTTTGACATGTCGTAAACAATGGCTTCTCTTTACAAGGAACAGTTGTGCGTTTCTTACTTAAGTTATTTATGAAATGAATACACTTTGAAAAGAATGTGATTATCTTTCAAAGTAAAGTTTCTAAAGAGAAATGAACACTGATCTCACTTCTAACAAGGCTTTGACATGTCAGAAACAACTGCCTTTCCTTACCAAGAAACACATGTGTGTTATTACTAAAGCATTTAAAGAAATAAATACACTTTCAAAAGAACGTGATTATATTTCAAATTAAAGCTTGCACACAGAAAATGACTACTGATCTCACTTCTAACAATACTTTGACATGTCGAAAACAACTGCTTCTCCTTACAGAGAAACACATGTGTGTTTCTTACAAAAGTATTTCATGAAATAAATGCACTTTCAAAAAAACGTGATTATCTTCCAAAGTAAAGCTTCTATAGAGAAAAGGAACACTGATCTCACTTCTCAAAAGACTTTGACATGTAGCAAAAACTGCTTCTCTTTACCAAGAAACACATGTGTTTCTTAATAAAGCTTTTCAAGAGATGAATACACTTTCAAAAGAACATGATTATATTTCAAAGCAAAGCTTCTACAGAGAAAAGTAACACTGATCTCACTTCTAACAGTAATTTGCCATGTTGCAAACAACTGCTTTTCTTTACAAAGAAACACTTTTGCGTTTCTTACTAAAGCTATTTTTGAAATGAACTCTTTCAAAACAATGTGATTATCTTCCAAAGTAAAGCTTCTACAGAGAAAAGGAAAACTGATCTCACTTCAAACAGTAATAGATATGTCGGAAAAATCTGCTTCTCTATAAGGAGAAGCACATGTGCATTTCTTAATAAAGCTTTTCCTAAAATGAATACACTTTAAAAAGAACGTGATTATATTTAAAAGCAAAGATTCTACAGAGAAAAGGAACACGGATCTCACTTCTAACAAGCCTTTGACATGTCACAAAGAACTGCTTTGCTTTACAGAAAAAGACATGTGCGTTTCTTACTAAAGCATTTCAAGAAATGAATACACTTTCAAAAGAATGTGATTATCTTTCAAATAAAGCTTCTACAGAGAAAAGGAATACTGATCTCACTTCAAACAATACTTTGACATGTCGCAAACAATTGCTTCTCTTTAACAAGATACACGTGGGTTTCTTAGTAAAGCTTTTCAGGAAATGAATACACTTTCAAAAGAACGTGATTATATTTCAAAGCATAGCTTCTACAGAGAAAAGGAACACTGATCTCACTTCTAACAGTAATTTGACATGTCGCAAACAACTTTTCTTTACACAGAAAGACGTGTGTTTCTTACTAAAGCTATTTATAAAATGAATACACTTTCCAAAGAATGTGACTTTCTTTCAAAGTAAAGCTTCTACGGAGAAAAGGAACATTGATATCACTTCTAACAATAATTTGACACGTCGCAAACAACTGCTTCTCTTTACAGGGAAACACATGTGTGTTTCTTCCTAAAGCTTTTCATGAAATGAATACACTTTGAAATAAATGTGATTATCTTTCAAAGTAAAGCTTCTACAGAGAAAGGAACACTTATCTTTCTTCCAAAAATACTTTGACATGTCGCAAAAAATGGCTTTTCTTTACAGAGAAACAGTTGTGCGTTTCTTACTAAAGCTATTTTTGAAATGAATACACTTTCAAAACAATGAGATTATCTTTCAAAGTAAAGCTTGTAGAGAGAAAAGAAAACTGTTCTCATTTTTAACAGTAATTTGACATGTCACAAACAACTGCTTTTCTTTAGAGAGAAATACATGTATGTTTCTTACTAAAGATTTTCAAGAAATGTATACACTTTCAAAAGAACGTGATTATCTTTCAAATTAAAGCTTGTACAGAGAAAAGGAATATTGATCTCACTTCAAACAATATTTTGACATGTCCCAAACAACTGCTTCTCCTAACCAAGTAACACATGTGCTTTGCTTACTAAAGTTTTAAAGAAATGAATACACTTTTAAAAGAACATGATTATATTTCAAAGCAGAGTTTCTACAGAGAATGGAACACTGATCTCACTTCTAACAATACTTTGACATGTCGCAAACAACTGCTTCTCTTTACAGAGAAACACTTGTGCGTTTCTTACTAAAGCTATTAATGAAATGAATACACTTTCAGAAGAATATGATTATCTTTCAAAGTAAAGTTGTACAGAGAAAGGTAAACTGATCTCACTTCTAACAATACTTTGACATGTCGCAAACAACTGCTTCTCTTTACCAAGAAACACATGTGTTTCTAACTAAAGCTGTTCAAGAAATGTATACACTTTCAAAAGAATGTGATTATCCTTCAAAGTAAAGCTTGTACAAAGAAAAGGAACACTGATATCACTTCTAACAAGACGTTGACATGTCGCAAAAAACTGCTTCTCTTTATCAAGAAACACATGTGTGTTAGTTACTAAAGCTTTTCAGGAAATGAATACACTTTCAAAAGAATGTGATTATCTTTCAAAGTAAATCTTGTACCTAGAAAAGGAACATTGACCTCACTTCAAACAACACTTTGACATGTCGCAAACAACTGCTTCTCCTTACCAAGTAACACAAGTGCGTTTTAACTAAAGCTTTTCAGGAAAGAATACAGTTTCAAAATAGCGTGATTATCTTTCAATGTAAAGCTTGTACAGAGAAAAGGAACACTGATCTCACTAATAACAATACTTTGACATGTCGCAAAAAATGGCCTCTCTTTACAGAGAAACACATGTGCGTTTCTTACTAAAGCTATTTATGAAATAAATACACTTTCAAAGAATGTGGTTATCTTTCAAATTAAAGCTTCTACAGAGAAAAGCAACACTGATCTCAGGTCTAATAGGACGTTGACATGTCGCAAACAACTGCTTCTCATTACCAAGAAACACATGTGCGTTTCTTACTAAAGCTTTTCAAGATATGAATACACTTTCAAAAGAACATGTTTATATTTCAAAACAAAGATTCTACAGAGAAAAGGAACACTGATCTCACGTCTACCAATACTTTGACATGTCGTAAACAATGGCTTCTCTTTACAAGGAACAGTTGTGCGTTTCTTACTTAAGTTATTTATGAAATGAATACACTTTGAAAAGAATGTGATTATCTTTCAAAGTAAAGTTTCTAAAGAGAAATGAACACTGATCTCACTTCTAACAAGGCTTTGACATGTCAGAAACAACTGCCTTTCCTTACCAAGAAACACATGTGTGTTATTACTAAAGCATTTAAAGAAATAAATACACTTTCAAAAGAACGTGATTATATTTCAAATTAAAGCTTGCACACAGAAAATGACTACTGATCTCACTTCTAACAATACTTTGACATGTCGAAAACAACTGCTTCTCCTTACAGAGAAACACATGTGTGTTTCTTACAAAAGTATTTCATGAAATAAATGCACTTTCAAAAAAACGTGATTATCTTCCAAAGTAAAGCTTCTATAGAGAAAAGGAACACTGATCTCACTTCTCAAAAGACTTTGACATGTAGCAAAAACTGCTTCTCTTTACCAAGAAACACATGTGTTTCTTAATAAAGCTTTTCAAGAGATGAATACACTTTCAAAAGAACATGATTATATTTCAAAGCAAAGCTTCTACAGAGAAAAGTAACACTGATCTCACTTCTAACAGTAATTTGCCATGTTGCAAACAACTGCTTTTCTTTACAAAGAAACACTTTTGCGTTTCTTACTAAAGCTATTTTTGAAATGAACTCTTTCAAAACAATGTGATTATCTTCCAAAGTAAAGCTTCTACAGAGAAAAGGAAAACTGATCTCACTTCAAACAGTAATAGATATGTCGGAAAAATCTGCTTCTCTATAAGGAGAAGCACATGTGCATTTCTTAATAAAGCTTTTCCTAAAATGAATACACTTTAAAAAGAACGTGATTATATTTAAAAGCAAAGATTCTACAGAGAAAAGGAACACGGATCTCACTTCTAACAAGCCTTTGACATGTCACAAAGAACTGCTTTGCTTTACAGAAAAAGACATGTGCGTTTCTTACTAAAGCATTTCAAGAAATGAATACACTTTCAAAAGAATGTGATTATCTTTCAAATAAAGCTTCTACAGAGAAAAGGAATACTGATCTCACTTCAAACAATACTTTGACATGTCGCAAACAATTGCTTCTCTTTAACAAGATACACGTGGGTTTCTTAGTAAAGCTTTTCAGGAAATGAATACACTTTCAAAAGAACGTGATTATATTTCAAAGCATAGCTTCTACAGAGAAAAGGAACACTGATCTCACTTCTAACAGTAATTTGACATGTCGCAAACAACTTTTCTTTACACAGAAAGACGTGTGTTTCTTACTAAAGCTATTTATAAAATGAATACACTTTCCAAAGAATGTGACTTTCTTTCAAAGTAAAGCTTCTACGGAGAAAAGGAACATTGATATCACTTCTAACAATAATTTGACACGTCGCAAACAACTGCTTCTCTTTACAGGGAAACACATGTGTGTTTCTTCCTAAAGCTTTTCATGAAATGAATACACTTTGAAATAAATGTGATTATCTTTCAAAGTAAAGCTTCTACAGAGAAAGGAACACTTATCTCTCTTCCAAAAATACTTTGACATGTCGCAAAAAATGGCTTTTCTTTACAGAGAAACAGTTGTGCGTTTCTTACTAAAGCTATTTTTGAAATGAATACACTTTCAAAACAATGAGATTATCTTTCAAAGTAAAGCTTGTAGAGAGAAAAGAAAACTGTTCTCATTTTTAACAGTAATTTGACATGTCACAAACAACTGCTTTTCTTTAGAGAGAAATACATGTATGTTTCTTACTAAAGATTTTCAAGAAATGTATACACTTTCAAAAGAACGTGATTATCTTTCAAATTAAAGCTTGTACAGAGAAAAGGAATATTGATCTCACTTCAAACAATATTTTGACATGTCCCAAACAACTGCTTCTCCTAACCAAGTAACACATGTGCTTTGCTTACTAAAGTTTTAAAGAAATGAATACACTTTTAAAAGAACATGATTATATTTCAAAGCAGAGTTTCTACAGAGAATGGAACACTGATCTCACTTCTAACAATACTTTGACATGTCGCAAACAACTGCTTCTCTTTACAGAGAAACACTTGTGCGTTTCTTACTAAAGCTATTAATGAAATGAATACACTTTCAGAAGAATATGATTATCTTTCAAAGTAAAGTTGTACAGAGAAAGGTAAACTGATCTCACTTCTAACAATACTTTGACATGTCGCAAACAACTGCTTCTCTTTACCAAGAAACACGTGTTTCTAACTAAAGCTGTTCAAGAAATGTATACACTTTCAAAAGAATGTGATTATCCTTCAAAGTAAAGCTTGTACAAAGAAAAGGAACACTGATATCACTTCTAACAAGACGTTGACATGTCGCAAAAAACTGCTTCTCTTTATCAAGAAACACATGTGTGTTAGTTACTAAAGCTTTTCAGGAAATGAATACACTTTCAAAAGAATGTGATTATCTTTCAAAGTAAATCTTGTACCTAGAAAAGGAACATTGACCTCACTTCAAACAACACTTTGACATGTCGCAAACAACTGCTTCTCCTTACCAAGTAACACAAGTGCGTTTTAACTAAAGCTTTTCAGGAAAGAATACAGTTTCAAAATAGCGTGATTATCTTTCAATGTAAAGCTTGTACAGAGAAAAGGAACACTGATCTCACTAATAACAATACTTTGACATGTCGCAAAAAATGGCCTCTCTTTACAGAGAAACACATGTGCGTTTCTTACTAAAGCTATTTATGAAATAAATACACTTTCAAAGAATGTGGTTATCTTTCAAATTAAAGCTTCTACAGAGAAAAGCAACACTGATCTCAGGTCTAATAGGACGTTGACATGTCGCAAACAACTGCTTCTCATTACCAAGAAACACATGTGCGTTTCTTACTAAAGTTTTTAAAGAAATGAATACACTTTTTAAAGAACCAATTGTATTGCAAAGCAAAGCTTCTACAGAGAATGGAACACTGATCTCCCTTCTAACAATACTTTGACATGTCGCAAACAACGGCTTCTCTTTACAGAGAAACACTTGTGCGTTTCTTACTAAAGCTATTAATGAAATGAATACACTTTCAAAGAATGTGATTATCTTTCAAAGTAAAGCTTCTACAGAGAAATGAATACTGATCACACTTCTAACAAGACTTTGACATGTCAGAAACAACTGCTTCTCTTTACCAAGACACACATGAGCATTATTACTAAAGCATTTCTAGAAATGAATACACTTTCAAAAGAACGTGACTATATTTCAAAATAAAGCTTCCACAGAGAAAATGAACACTGATCTCACTTCTAACAGTAATTTGACACGTCGAAAAGAAGTGCTTTTCTTTACAGAGAAACACATGTACGTTTCTTACTAAAGCTTATCATGAAATGAATACACTTTCAAAAGAATATGATTATACTTCAAAGCAAAGCTTCTACAGAGAAAAGGAACACTGATCTCACTTCTAAAAATACTTGACATGTCGGAAAAAACTGCTTCTCTTTACAGAGAAACACATATGCGTTTCTTCCTAATGCTTTTCATGAAATGAATACACTTTGAAAAGAATGTGATTATCTTTCAAAGTAAAGCTTTTACAGAGAAAGGAACACTGATCTCTCTTCTAAAAATACTTTGACATGATGCATAATACGGCCTTTCTTTACAGAGAAACAACTGTGCGTTTCTTACTAAAGTTATATATGAAACTAATACACTTTCAAAAAACGTGATTATCTTTCAAAATAAAGCTTTGACAGAGAAAAGGAAAACTGATCTCACTTCTAATAGATATTTGACAGTTGCAAACATCTGCTTCTTTACAGAGAAACTCATGTGTGTTTCATACTAAAACTTTTTAAGAAATGAATACACATTCAAAAGAACGTGATTATCATTCAAAGCAAAGCTTCTACAGAGGATGGAACACTGATCTCACTTCTAACAAGACTTTGACATTTAGGAAACAATTGAATCTCTTTACCAAGTAACACGTGTGTTTCTTACTAAAGCTAATCCTGAAATGAATACACTTTCAAAGGAATGTGATTATCTTTCAAAGTAAAGCTTCTACACAGAAAGGAACACTGATCTCTCTTCTAACAATACTTTGACATGTCGCAAAAAATGGCCTCTCTTTAGAGAAACACATGTGCGTTTCTTACTAAAGCTATTTATGAAATGAACACCCTTTCAAAAGAATGTGATTTTCTTTCAAAGTAAACCTGCTACAGAGAAAAGGAATACTGATTTCACTTCAAACAATACTTTGAATGTCGTAAACAACTGCTTCTCCTTACCAAGATACACATGTGTGTTTCATGCTAAAGCTTTTCAAGAAATGAATACACTTTCAAAAGAATGTGAATATCTTTCAAAGTAAAGCTTGTACAGAGAAAAGGAATGCGGATCTCACTTCTACCAATACTTTAACATGTTCCAAAGAACTGCTTCTCTTTACAGAAAAACACATGTGCTTTTCTTACAAAAGCATTTCATGAAATAAATACACATTCAAAAGAACGTTATTATCTTTCAAAGTAAAACTTCTGCAGAGAAAAGGAAAACTAATCTCACTTCTAACAGTAATTTGACATGTCGCAAACATCTGCTTCTCTTTACAGAGAAACACATGTGCGTTTCTTACTAAAGCTTTTCAAGATATGAATACACTTTCAAAAGAACATGTTTATATTTCAAAACAAAGATTCTACAGAGAAAAGGAACACTGATCTCACGTCTACCAATACTTTGACATGTCGTAAACAATGGCTTCTCTTTACAAGGAACAGTTGTGCGTTTCTTACTTAAGTTATTTATGAAATGAATACACTTTGAAAAGAATGTGATTATCTTTCAAAGTAAAGTTTCTAAAGAGAAATGAACACTGATCTCACTTCTAACAAGGCTTTGACATGTCAGAAACAACTGCCTTTCCTTACCAAGAAACACATGTGTGTTATTACTAAAGCATTTAAAGAAATAAATACACTTTCAAAAGAACGTGATTATATTTCAAATTAAAGCTTGCACACAGAAAATGACTACTGATCTCACTTCTAACAATACTTTGACATGTCGAAAACAACTGCTTCTCCTTACAGAGAAACACATGTGTGTTTCTTACAAAAGTATTTCATGAAATAAATGCACTTTCAAAAAAACGTGATTATCTTCCAAAGTAAAGCTTCTATAGAGAAAAGGAACACTGATCTCACTTCTCAAAAGACTTTGACATGTAGCAAAAACTGCTTCTCTTTACCAAGAAACACATGTGTTTCTTAATAAAGCTTTTCAAGAGATGAATACACTTTCAAAAGAACATGATTATATTTCAAAGCAAAGCTTCTACAGAGAAAAGTAACACTGATCTCACTTCTAACAGTAATTTGCCATGTTGCAAACAACTGCTTTTCTTTACAAAGAAACACTTTTGCGTTTCTTACTAAAGCTATTTTTGAAATGAACTCTTTCAAAACAATGTGATTATCTTCCAAAGTAAAGCTTCTACAGAGAAAAGGAAAACTGATCTCACTTCAAACAGTAATAGATATGTCGGAAAAATCTGCTTCTCTATAAGGAGAAGCACATGTGCATTTCTTAATAAAGCTTTTCCTAAAATGAATACACTTTAAAAAGAACGTGATTATATTTAAAAGCAAAGATTCTACAGAGAAAAGGAACACGGATCTCACTTCTAACAAGCCTTTGACATGTCACAAAGAACTGCTTTGCTTTACAGAAAAAGACATGTGCGTTTCTTACTAAAGCATTTCAAGAAATGAATACACTTTCAAAAGAATGTGATTATCTTTCAAATAAAGCTTCTACAGAGAAAAGGAATACTGATCTCACTTCAAACAATACTTTGACATGTCGCAAACAATTGCTTCTCTTTAACAAGATACACGTGGGTTTCTTAGTAAAGCTTTTCAGGAAATGAATACACTTTCAAAAGAACGTGATTATATTTCAAAGCATAGCTTCTACAGAGAAAAGGAACACTGATCTCACTTCTAACAGTAATTTGACATGTCGCAAACAACTTTTCTTTACACAGAAAGACGTGTGTTTCTTACTAAAGCTATTTATAAAATGAATACACTTTCCAAAGAATGTGACTTTCTTTCAAAGTAAAGCTTCTACGGAGAAAAGGAACATTGATATCACTTCTAACAATAATTTGACACGTCGCAAACAACTGCTTCTCTTTACAGGGAAACACATGTGTGTTTCTTCCTAAAGCTTTTCATGAAATGAATACACTTTGAAATAAATGTGATTATCTTTCAAAGTAAAGCTTCTACAGAGAAAGGAACACTTATCTCTCTTCCAAAAATACTTTGACATGTCGCAAAAAATGGCTTTTCTTTACAGAGAAACAGTTGTGCGTTTCTTACTAAAGCTATTTTTGAAATGAATACACTTTCAAAACAATGAGATTATCTTTCAAAGTAAAGCTTGTAGAGAGAAAAGAAAACTGTTCTCATTTTTAACAGTAATTTGACATGTCACAAACAACTGCTTTTCTTTAGAGAGAAATACATGTATGTTTCTTACTAAAGATTTTCAAGAAATGTATACACTTTCAAAAGAACGTGATTATCTTTCAAATTAAAGCTTGTACAGAGAAAAGGAATATTGATCTCACTTCAAACAATATTTTGACATGTCCCAAACAACTGCTTCTCCTAACCAAGTAACACATGTGCTTTGCTTACTAAAGTTTTAAAGAAATGAATACACTTTTAAAAGAACATGATTATATTTCAAAGCAGAGTTTCTACAGAGAATGGAACACTGATCTCACTTCTAACAATACTTTGACATGTCGCAAACAACTGCTTCTCTTTACAGAGAAACACTTGTGCGTTTCTTACTAAAGCTATTAATGAAATGAATACACTTTCAGAAGAATATGATTATCTTTCAAAGTAAAGTTGTACAGAGAAAGGTAAACTGATCTCACTTCTAACAATACTTTGACATGTCGCAAACAACTGCTTCTCTTTACCAAGAAACACATGTGTTTCTAACTAAAGCTGTTCAAGAAATGTATACACTTTCAAAAGAATGTGATTATCCTTCAAAGTAAAGCTTGTACAAAGAAAAGGAACACTGATATCACTTCTAACAAGACGTTGACATGTCGCAAAAAACTGCTTCTCTTTATCAAGAAACACATGTGTGTTAGTTACTAAAGCTTTTCAGGAAATGAATACACTTTCAAAAGAATGTGATTATCTTTCAAAGTAAATCTTGTACCTAGAAAAGGAACATTGACCTCACTTCAAACAACACTTTGACATGTCGCAAACAACTGCTTCTCCTTACCAAGTAACACAAGTGCGTTTTAACTAAAGCTTTTCAGGAAAGAATACAGTTTCAAAATAGCGTGATTATCTTTCAATGTAAAGCTTGTACAGAGAAAAGGAACACTGATCTCACTAATAACAATACTTTGACATGTCGCAAAAAATGGCCTCTCTTTACAGAGAAACACATGTGCGTTTCTTACTAAAGCTATTTATGAAATAAATACACTTTCAAAGAATGTGGTTATCTTTCAAATTAAAGCTTCTACAGAGAAAAGCAACACTGATCTCAGGTCTAATAGGACGTTGACATGTCGCAAACAACTGCTTCTCATTACCAAGAAACACATGTGCGTTTCTTACTAAAGTTTTTAAAGAAATGAATACACTTTTTAAAGAACCAATTGTATTGCAAAGCAAAGCTTCTACAGAGAATGGAACACTGATCTCCCTTCTAACAATACTTTGACATGTCGCAAACAACGGCTTCTCTTTACAGAGAAACACTTGTGCGTTTCTTACTAAAGCTATTAATGAAATGAATACACTTTCAAAGAATGTGATTATCTTTCAAAGTAAAGCTTCTACAGAGAAATGAATACTGATCACACTTCTAACAAGACTTTGACATGTCAGAAACAACTGCTTCTCTTTACCAAGACACACATGAGCATTATTACTAAAGCATTTCTAGAAATGAATACACTTTCAAAAGAACGTGACTATATTTCAAAATAAAGCTTCCACAGAGAAAATGAACACTGATCTCACTTCTAACAGTAATTTGACACGTCGAAAAGAAGTGCTTTTCTTTACAGAGAAACACATGTACGTTTCTTACTAAAGCTTATCATGAAATGAATACACTTTCAAAAGAATATGATTATACTTCAAAGCAAAGCTTCTACAGAGAAAAGGAACACTGATCTCACTTCTAAAAATACTTGACATGTCGGAAAAAACTGCTTCTCTTTACAGAGAAACACATATGCGTTTCTTCCTAATGCTTTTCATGAAATGAATACACTTTGAAAAGAATGTGATTATCTTTCAAAGTAAAGCTTTTACAGAGAAAGGAACACTGATCTCTCTTCTAAAAATACTTTGACATGATGCATAATACGGCCTTTCTTTACAGAGAAACAACTGTGCGTTTCTTACTAAAGTTATATATGAAACTAATACACTTTCAAAAAACGTGATTATCTTTCAAAATAAAGCTTTGACAGAGAAAAGGAAAACTGATCTCACTTCTAATAGATATTTGACAGTTGCAAACATCTGCTTCTTTACAGAGAAACTCATGTGTGTTTCATACTAAAACTTTTTAAGAAATGAATACACATTCAAAAGAACGTGATTATCATTCAAAGCAAAGCTTCTACAGAGGATGGAACACTGATCTCACTTCTAACAAGACTTTGACATTTAGGAAACAATTGAATCTCTTTACCAAGTAACACGTGTGTTTCTTACTAAAGCTAATCCTGAAATGAATACACTTTCAAAGGAATGTGATTATCTTTCAAAGTAAAGCTTCTACACAGAAAGGAACACTGATCTCTCTTCTAACAATACTTTGACATGTCGCAAAAAATGGCCTCTCTTTAGAGAAACACATGTGCGTTTCTTACTAAAGCTATTTATGAAATGAACACCCTTTCAAAAGAATGTGATTTTCTTTCAAAGTAAACCTGCTACAGAGAAAAGGAATACTGATTTCACTTCAAACAATACTTTGAATGTCGTAAACAACTGCTTCTCCTTACCAAGATACACATGTGTGTTTCATGCTAAAGCTTTTCAAGAAATGAATACACTTTCAAAAGAATGTGAATATCTTTCAAAGTAAAGCTTGTACAGAGAAAAGGAATGCGGATCTCACTTCTACCAATACTTTAACATGTTCCAAAGAACTGCTTCTCTTTACAGAAAAACACATGTGCTTTTCTTACAAAAGCATTTCATGAAATAAATACACATTCAAAAGAACGTTATTATCTTTCAAAGTAAAACTTCTGCAGAGAAAAGGAAAACTAATCTCACTTCTAACAGTAATTTGACATGTCGCAAACATCTGCTTCTCTTTACAGAGAAACACATGTGCGTTTCTTACTAAAGCTTTTCAAGATATGAATACACTTTCAAAAGAACATGTTTATATTTCAAAACAAAGATTCTACAGAGAAAAGGAACACTGATCTCACGTCTACCAATACTTTGACATGTCGTAAACAATGGCTTCTCTTTACAAGGAACAGTTGTGCGTTTCTTACTTAAGTTATTTATGAAATGAATACACTTTGAAAAGAATGTGATTATCTTTCAAAGTAAAGTTTCTAAAGAGAAATGAACACTGATCTCACTTCTAACAAGGCTTTGACATGTCAGAAACAACTGCCTTTCCTTACCAAGAAACACATGTGTGTTATTACTAAAGCATTTAAAGAAATAAATACACTTTCAAAAGAACGTGATTATATTTCAAATTAAAGCTTGCACACAGAAAATGACTACTGATCTCACTTCTAACAATACTTTGACATGTCGAAAACAACTGCTTCTCCTTACAGAGAAACACATGTGTGTTTCTTACAAAAGTATTTCATGAAATAAATGCACTTTCAAAAAAACGTGATTATCTTCCAAAGTAAAGCTTCTATAGAGAAAAGGAACACTGATCTCACTTCTCAAAAGACTTTGACATGTAGCAAAAACTGCTTCTCTTTACCAAGAAACACATGTGTTTCTTAATAAAGCTTTTCAAGAGATGAATACACTTTCAAAAGAACATGATTATATTTCAAAGCAAAGCTTCTACAGAGAAAAGTAACACTGATCTCACTTCTAACAGTAATTTGCCATGTTGCAAACAACTGCTTTTCTTTACAAAGAAACACTTTTGCGTTTCTTACTAAAGCTATTTTTGAAATGAACTCTTTCAAAACAATGTGATTATCTTCCAAAGTAAAGCTTCTACAGAGAAAAGGAAAACTGATCTCACTTCAAACAGTAATAGATATGTCGGAAAAATCTGCTTCTCTATAAGGAGAAGCACATGTGCATTTCTTAATAAAGCTTTTCCTAAAATGAATACACTTTAAAAAGAACGTGATTATATTTAAAAGCAAAGATTCTACAGAGAAAAGGAACACGGATCTCACTTCTAACAAGCCTTTGACATGTCACAAAGAACTGCTTTGCTTTACAGAAAAAGACATGTGCGTTTCTTACTAAAGCATTTCAAGAAATGAATACACTTTCAAAAGAATGTGATTATCTTTCAAATAAAGCTTCTACAGAGAAAAGGAATACTGATCTCACTTCAAACAATACTTTGACATGTCGCAAACAATTGCTTCTCTTTAACAAGATACACGTGGGTTTCTTAGTAAAGCTTTTCAGGAAATGAATACACTTTCAAAAGAACGTGATTATATTTCAAAGCATAGCTTCTACAGAGAAAAGGAACACTGATCTCACTTCTAACAGTAATTTGACATGTCGCAAACAACTTTTCTTTACACAGAAAGACGTGTGTTTCTTACTAAAGCTATTTATAAAATGAATACACTTTCCAAAGAATGTGACTTTCTTTCAAAGTAAAGCTTCTACGGAGAAAAGGAACATTGATATCACTTCTAACAATAATTTGACACGTCGCAAACAACTGCTTCTCTTTACAGGGAAACACATGTGTGTTTCTTCCTAAAGCTTTTCATGAAATGAATACACTTTGAAATAAATGTGATTATCTTTCAAAGTAAAGCTTCTACAGAGAAAGGAACACTTATCTCTCTTCCAAAAATACTTTGACATGTCGCAAAAAATGGCTTTTCTTTACAGAGAAACAGTTGTGCGTTTCTTACTAAAGCTATTTTTGAAATGAATACACTTTCAAAACAATGAGATTATCTTTCAAAGTAAAGCTTGTAGAGAGAAAAGAAAACTGTTCTCATTTTTAACAGTAATTTGACATGTCACAAACAACTGCTTTTCTTTAGAGAGAAATACATGTATGTTTCTTACTAAAGATTTTCAAGAAATGTATACACTTTCAAAAGAACGTGATTATCTTTCAAATTAAAGCTTGTACAGAGAAAAGGAATATTGATCTCACTTCAAACAATATTTTGACATGTCCCAAACAACTGCTTCTCCTAACCAAGTAACACATGTGCTTTGCTTACTAAAGTTTTAAAGAAATGAATACACTTTTAAAAGAACATGATTATATTTCAAAGCAGAGTTTCTACAGAGAATGGAACACTGATCTCACTTCTAACAATACTTTGACATGTCGCAAACAACTGCTTCTCTTTACAGAGAAACACTTGTGCGTTTCTTACTAAAGCTATTAATGAAATGAATACACTTTCAGAAGAATATGATTATCTTTCAAAGTAAAGTTGTACAGAGAAAGGTAAACTGATCTCACTTCTAACAATACTTTGACATGTCGCAAACAACTGCTTCTCTTTACCAAGAAACACATGTGTTTCTAACTAAAGCTGTTCAAGAAATGTATACACTTTCAAAAGAATGTGATTATCCTTCAAAGTAAAGCTTGTACAAAGAAAAGGAACACTGATATCACTTCTAACAAGACGTTGACATGTCGCAAAAAACTGCTTCTCTTTATCAAGAAACACATGTGTGTTAGTTACTAAAGCTTTTCAGGAAATGAATACACTTTCAAAAGAATGTGATTATCTTTCAAAGTAAATCTTGTACCTAGAAAAGGAATATTGACCTCACTTCAAACAACACTTTGACATGTCGCAAACAACTGCTTCTCCTTACCAAGTAACACAAGTGCGTTTTAACTAAAGCTTTTCAGGAAAGAATACAGTTTCAAAATAGCGTGATTATCTTTCAATGTAAAGCTTGTACAGAGAAAAGGAACACTGATCTCACTAATAACAATACTTTGACATGTCGCAAAAAATGGCCTCTCTTTACAGAGAAACACATGTGCGTTTCTTACTAAAGCTATTTATGAAATAAATACACTTTCAAAGAATGTGGTTATCTTTCAAATTAAAGCTTCTACAGAGAAAAGCAACACTGATCTCAGGTCTAATAGGACGTTGACATGTCGCAAACAACTGCTTCTCATTACCAAGAAACACATGTGCGTTTCTTACTAAAGTTTTTAAAGAAATGAATACACTTTTTAAAGAACCAATTGTATTGCAAAGCAAAGCTTCTACAGAGAATGGAACACTGATCTCCCTTCTAACAATACTTTGACATGTCGCAAACAACGGCTTCTCTTTACAGAGAAACACTTGTGCGTTTCTTACTAAAGCTATTAATGAAATGAATACACTTTCAAAGAATGTGATTATCTTTCAAAGTAAAGCTTCTACAGAGAAATGAATACTGATCACACTTCTAACAAGACTTTGACATGTCAGAAACAACTGCTTCTCTTTACCAAGACACACATGAGCATTATTACTAAAGCATTTCTAGAAATGAATACACTTTCAAAAGAACGTGACTATATTTCAAAATAAAGCTTCCACAGAGAAAATGAACACTGATCTCACTTCTAACAGTAATTTGACACGTCGAAAAGAAGTGCTTTTCTTTACAGAGAAACACATGTACGTTTCTTACTAAAGCTTATCATGAAATGAATACACTTTCAAAAGAATATGATTATACTTCAAAGCAAAGCTTCTACAGAGAAAAGGAACACTGATCTCACTTCTAAAAATACTTGACATGTCGGAAAAAACTGCTTCTCTTTACAGAGAAACACATATGCGTTTCTTCCTAATGCTTTTCATGAAATGAATACACTTTGAAAAGAATGTGATTATCTTTCAAAGTAAAGCTTTTACAGAGAAAGGAACACTGATCTCTCTTCTAAAAATACTTTGACATGATGCATAATACGGCCTTTCTTTACAGAGAAACAACTGTGCGTTTCTTACTAAAGTTATATATGAAACTAATACACTTTCAAAAAACGTGATTATCTTTCAAAATAAAGCTTTGACAGAGAAAAGGAAAACTGATCTCACTTCTAATAGATATTTGACAGTTGCAAACATCTGCTTCTTTACAGAGAAACTCATGTGTGTTTCATACTAAAACTTTTTAAGAAATGAATACACATTCAAAAGAACGTGATTATCATTCAAAGCAAAGCTTCTACAGAGGATGGAACACTGATCTCACTTCTAACAAGACTTTGACATTTAGGAAACAATTGAATCTCTTTACCAAGTAACACGTGTGTTTCTTACTAAAGCTAATCCTGAAATGAATACACTTTCAAAGGAATGTGATTATCTTTCAAAGTAAAGCTTCTACACAGAAAGGAACACTGATCTCTCTTCTAACAATACTTTGACATGTCGCAAAAAATGGCCTCTCTTTAGAGAAACACATGTGCGTTTCTTACTAAAGCTATTTATGAAATGAACACCCTTTCAAAAGAATGTGATTTTCTTTCAAAGTAAACCTGCTACAGAGAAAAGGAATACTGATTTCACTTCAAACAATACTTTGAATGTCGTAAACAACTGCTTCTCCTTACCAAGATACACATGTGTGTTTCATGCTAAAGCTTTTCAAGAAATGAATACACTTTCAAAAGAATGTGAATATCTTTCAAAGTAAAGCTTGTACAGAGAAAAGGAATGCGGATCTCACTTCTACCAATACTTTAACATGTTCCAAAGAACTGCTTCTCTTTACAGAAAAACACATGTGCTTTTCTTACAAAAGCATTTCATGAAATAAATACACATTCAAAAGAACGTTATTATCTTTCAAAGTAAAACTTCTGCAGAGAAAAGGAAAACTAATCTCACTTCTAACAGTAATTTGACATGTCGCAAACATCTGCTTCTCTTTACAGAGAAACACATGTGCGTTTCTTACTAAAGCTTTTCAAGATATGAATACACTTTCAAAAGAACATGTTTATATTTCAAAACAAAGATTCTACAGAGAAAAGGAACACTGATCTCACTTCTACCAATACTTTGACATGTCGTAAACAATGGCTTCTCTTTACAAGGAACAGTTGTGCGTTTCTTACTTAAGTTATTTATGAAATGAATACACTTTCAAAGAATGTGATTATCTTTCAAAGTAAAGTTTCTAAAGAGAAATGAACACTGATCTCACTTCTAACAAGGCTTTGACATGTCAGAAACAACTGCCTTTCCTTACCAAGAAACACATGTGTGTTATTACTAAAGCATTTAAAGAAATAAATACACTTTCAAAAGAACGTGATTATATTTCAAATTAAAGCTTGCACACAGAAAATGACTACTGATCTCACTTCTAACAATACTTTGACATGTCGAAAACAACTGCTTCTCCTTACAGAGAAACACATGTGTGTTTCTTACAAAAGTATTTCATGAAATAAATGCACTTTCAAAAAAACGTGATTATCTTCCAAAGTAAAGCTTCTATAGAGAAAAGGAACACTGATCTCACTTCTCAAAAGACTTTGACATGTAGCAAAAACTGCTTCTCTTTACCAAGAAACACATGTGTTTCTTAATAAAGCTTTTCAAGAGATGAATACACTTTCAAAAGAACATGATTATATTTCAAAGCAAAGCTTCTACAGAGAAAAGTAACACTGATCTCACTTCTAACAGTAATTTGCCATGTTGCAAACAACTGCTTTTCTTTACAAAGAAACACTTTTGCGTTTCTTACTAAAGCTATTTTTGAAATGAACTCTTTCAAAACAATGTGATTATCTTCCAAAGTAAAGCTTCTACAGAGAAAAGGAAAACTGATCTCACTTCAAACAGTAATAGATATGTCGGAAAAATCTGCTTCTCTATAAGGAGAAGCACATGTGCATTTCTTAATAAAGCTTTTCCTAAAATGAATACACTTTAAAAAGAACGTGATTATATTTAAAAGCAAAGATTCTACAGAGAAAAGGAACACGGATCTCACTTCTAACAAGCCTTTGACATGTCACAAAGAACTGCTTTGCTTTACAGAAAAAGACATGTGCGTTTCTTACTAAAGCATTTCAAGAAATGAATACACTTTCAAAAGAATGTGATTATCTTTCAAATAAAGCTTCTACAGAGAAAAGGAATACTGATCTCACTTCAAACAATACTTTGACATGTCGCAAACAATTGCTTCTCTTTAACAAGATACACGTGGGTTTCTTAGTAAAGCTTTTCAGGAAATGAATACACTTTCAAAAGAACGTGATTATATTTCAAAGCATAGCTTCTACAGAGAAAAGGAACACTGATCTCACTTCTAACAGTAATTTGACATGTCGCAAACAACTTTTCTTTACACAGAAAGACGTGTGTTTCTTACTAAAGCTATTTATAGAATGAATACACTTTCCAAAGAATGTGACTTTCTTTCAAAGTAAAGCTTCTACGGAGAAAAGGAACATTGATATCACTTCTAACAATAATTTGACACGTCGCAAACAACTGCTTCTCTTTACAGGGAAACACATGTGTGTTTCTTCCTAAAGCTTTTCATGAAATGAATACACTTTGAAATAAATGTGATTATCTTTCAAAGTAAAGCTTCTACAGAGAAAGGAACACTTATCTCTCTTCCAAAAATACTTTGACATGTCGCAAAAAATGGCTTTTCTTTACAGAGAAACAGTTGTGCGTTTCTTACTAAAGCTATTTTTGAAATGAATACACTTTCAAAACAATGAGATTATCTTTCAAAGTAAAGCTTGTAGAGAGAAAAGAAAACTGTTCTCATTTTTAACAGTAATTTGACATGTCACAAACAACTGCTTTTCTTTAGAGAGAAATACATGTATGTTTCTTACTAAAGATTTTCAAGAAATGTATACACTTTCAAAAGAACGTGATTATCTTTCAAATTAAAGCTTGTACAGAGAAAAGGAATATTGATCTCACTTCAAACAATATTTTGACATGTCCCAAACAACTGCTTCTCCTAACCAAGTAACACATGTGCTTTGCTTACTAAAGTTTTAAAGAAATGAATACACTTTTAAAAGAACATGATTATATTTCAAAGCAGAGTTTCTACAGAGAATGGAACACTGATCTCACTTCTAACAATACTTTGACATGTCGCAAACAACTGCTTCTCTTTACAGAGAAACACTTGTGCGTTTCTTACTAAAGCTATTAATGAAATGAATACACTTTCAGAAGAATATGATTATCTTTCAAAGTAAAGTTGTACAGAGAAAGGTAAACTGATCTCACTTCTAACAATACTTTGACATGTCGCAAACAACTGCTTCTCTTTACCAAGAAACACATGTGTTTCTAACTAAAGCTGTTCAAGAAATGTATACACTTTCAAAAGAATGTGATTATCCTTCAAAGTAAAGCTTGTACAAAGAAAAGGAACACTGATATCACTTCTAACAAGACGTTGACATGTCGCAAAAAACTGCTTCTCTTTATCAAGAAACACATGTGTGTTAGTTACTAAAGCTTTTCAGGAAATGAATACACTTTCAAAAGAATGTGATTATCTTTCAAAGTAAATCTTGTACCTAGAAAAGGAATATTGACCTCACTTCAAACAACACTTTGACATGTCGCAAACAACTGCTTCTCCTTACCAAGTAACACAAGTGCGTTTTAACTAAAGCTTTTCAGGAAAGAATACAGTTTCAAAATAGCGTGATTATCTTTCAATGTAAAGCTTGTACAGAGAAAAGGAACACTGATCTCACTAATAACAATACTTTGACATGTCGCAAAAAATGGCCTCTCTTTACAGAGAAACACATGTGCGTTTCTTACTAAAGCTATTTATGAAATAAATACACTTTCAAAGAATGTGGTTATCTTTCAAATTAAAGCTTCTACAGAGAAAAGCAACACTGATCTCAGGTCTAATAGGACGTTGACATGTCGCAAACAACTGCTTCTCATTACCAAGAAACACATGTGCGTTTCTTACTAAAGTTTTTAAAGAAATGAATACACTTTTTAAAGAACCAATTGTATTGCAAAGCAAAGCTTCTACAGAGAATGGAACACTGATCTCCCTTCTAACAATACTTTGACATGTCGCAAACAACGGCTTCTCTTTACAGAGAAACACTTGTGCGTTTCTTACTAAAGCTATTAATGAAATGAATACACTTTCAAAGAATGTGATTATCTTTCAAAGTAAAGCTTCTACAGAGAAATGAATACTGATCACACTTCTAACAAGACTTTGACATGTCAGAAACAACTGCTTCTCTTTACCAAGACACACATGAGCATTATTACTAAAGCATTTCTAGAAATGAATACACTTTCAAAAGAACGTGACTATATTTCAAAATAAAGCTTCCACAGAGAAAATGAACACTGATCTCACTTCTAACAGTAATTTGACACGTCGAAAAGAAGTGCTTTTCTTTACAGAGAAACACATGTACGTTTCTTACTAAAGCTTATCATGAAATGAATACACTTTCAAAAGAATATGATTATACTTCAAAGCAAAGCTTCTACAGAGAAAAGGAACACTGATCTCACTTCTAAAAATACTTGACATGTCGGAAAAAACTGCTTCTCTTTACAGAGAAACACATATGCGTTTCTTCCTAATGCTTTTCATGAAATGAATACACTTTGAAAAGAATGTGATTATCTTTCAAAGTAAAGCTTTTACAGAGAAAGGAACACTGATCTCTCTTCTAAAAATACTTTGACATGATGCATAATACGGCCTTTCTTTACAGAGAAACAACTGTGCGTTTCTTACTAAAGTTATATATGAAACTAATACACTTTCAAAAAACGTGATTATCTTTCAAAATAAAGCTTTGACAGAGAAAAGGAAAACTGATCTCACTTCTAATAGATATTTGACAGTTGCAAACATCTGCTTCTTTACACAGAAACTCATGTGTGTTTCATACTAAAACTTTTTAAGAAATGAATACACATTCAAAAGAACGTGATTATCATTCAAAGCAAAGCTTCTACAGAGGATGGAACACTGATCTCACTTCTAACAAGACTTTGACATTTAGGAAACAATTGAATCTCTTTACCAAGTAACACGTGTGTTTCTTACTAAAGCTAATCCTGAAATGAATACACTTTCAAAGGAATGTGATTATCTTTCAAAGTAAAGCTTCTACACAGAAAGGAACACTGATCTCTCTTCTAACAATACTTTGACATGTCGCAAAAAATGGCCTCTCTTTAGAGAAACACATGTGCGTTTCTTACTAAAGCTATTTATGAAATGAACACCCTTTCAAAAGAATGTGATTTTCTTTCAAAGTAAACCTGCTACAGAGAAAAGGAATACTGATTTCACTTCAAACAATACTTTGAATGTCGTAAACAACTGCTTCTCCTTACCAAGATACACATGTGTGTTTCATGCTAAAGCTTTTCAAGAAATGAATACACTTTCAAAAGAATGTGAATATCTTTCAAAGTAAAGCTTGTACAGAGAAAAGGAATGCGGATCTCACTTCTACCAATACTTTAACATGTTCCAAAGAACTGCTTCTCTTTACAGAAAAACACATGTGCTTTTCTTACAAAAGCATTTCATGAAATAAATACACATTCAAAAGAACGTTATTATCTTTCAAAGTAAAACTTCTGCAGAGAAAAGGAAAACTAATCTCACTTCTAACAGTAATTTGACATGTCGCAAACATCTGCTTCTCTTTACAGAGAAACACATGTGCGTTTCTTACTAAAGCTTTTCAAGATATGAATACACTTTCAAAAGAACATGTTTATATTTCAAAACAAAGATTCTACAGAGAAAAGGAACACTGATCTCACGTCTACCAATACTTTGACATGTCGTAAACAATGGCTTCTCTTTACAAGGAACAGTTGTGCGTTTCTTACTTAAGTTATTTATGAAATGAATACACTTTGAAAAGAATGTGATTATCTTTCAAAGTAAAGTTTCTAAAGAGAAATGAACACTGATCTCACTTCTAACAAGGCTTTGACATGTCAGAAACAACTGCCTTTCCTTACCAAGAAACACATGTGTGTTATTACTAAAGCATTTAAAGAAATAAATACACTTTCAAAAGAACGTGATTATATTTCAAATTAAAGCTTGCACACAGAAAATGACTACTGATCTCACTTCTAACAATACTTTGACATGTCGAAAACAACTGCTTCTCCTTACAGAGAAACACATGTGTGTTTCTTACAAAAGTATTTCATGAAATAAATGCACTTTCAAAAAAACGTGATTATCTTCCAAAGTAAAGCTTCTATAGAGAAAAGGAACACTGATCTCACTTCTCAAAAGACTTTGACATGTAGCAAAAACTGCTTCTCTTTACCAAGAAACACATGTGTTTCTTAATAAAGCTTTTCAAGAGATGAATACACTTTCAAAAGAACATGATTATATTTCAAAGCAAAGCTTCTACAGAGAAAAGTAACACTGATCTCACTTCTAACAGTAATTTGCCATGTTGCAAACAACTGCTTTTCTTTACAAAGAAACACTTTTGCGTTTCTTACTAAAGCTATTTTTGAAATGAACTCTTTCAAAACAATGTGATTATCTTCCAAAGTAAAGCTTCTACAGAGAAAAGGAAAACTGATCTCACTTCAAACAGTAATAGATATGTCGGAAAAATCTGCTTCTCTATAAGGAGAAGCACATGTGCATTTCTTAATAAAGCTTTTCCTAAAATGAATACACTTTAAAAAGAACGTGATTATATTTAAAAGCAAAGATTCTACAGAGAAAAGGAACACGGATCTCACTTCTAACAAGCCTTTGACATGTCACAAAGAACTGCTTTGCTTTACAGAAAAAGACATGTGCGTTTCTTACTAAAGCATTTCAAGAAATGAATACACTTTCAAAAGAATGTGATTATCTTTCAAATAAAGCTTCTACAGAGAAAAGGAATACTGATCTCACTTCAAACAATACTTTGACATGTCGCAAACAATTGCTTCTCTTTAACAAGATACACGTGGGTTTCTTAGTAAAGCTTTTCAGGAAATGAATACACTTTCAAAAGAACGTGATTATATTTCAAAGCATAGCTTCTACAGAGAAAAGGAACACTGATCTCACTTCTAACAGTAATTTGACATGTCGCAAACAACTTTTCTTTACACAGAAAGACGTGTGTTTCTTACTAAAGCTATTTATAAAATGAATACACTTTCCAAAGAATGTGACTTTCTTTCAAAGTAAAGCTTCTACGGAGAAAAGGAACATTGATATCACTTCTAACAATAATTTGACACGTCGCAAACAACTGCTTCTCTTTACAGGGAAACACATGTGTGTTTCTTCCTAAAGCTTTTCATGAAATGAATACACTTTGAAATAAATGTGATTATCTTTCAAAGTAAAGCTTCTACAGAGAAAGGAACACTTATCTCTCTTCCAAAAATACTTTGACATGTCGCAAAAAATGGCTTTTCTTTACAGAGAAACAGTTGTGCGTTTCTTACTAAAGCTATTTTTGAAATGAATACACTTTCAAAACAATGAGATTATCTTTCAAAGTAAAGCTTGTAGAGAGAAAAGAAAACTGTTCTCATTTTTAACAGTAATTTGACATGTCACAAACAACTGCTTTTCTTTAGAGAGAAATACATGTATGTTTCTTACTAAAGATTTTCAAGAAATGTATACACTTTCAAAAGAACGTGATTATCTTTCAAATTAAAGCTTGTACAGAGAAAAGGAATATTGATCTCACTTCAAACAATATTTTGACATGTCCCAAACAACTGCTTCTCCTAACCAAGTAACACATGTGCTTTGCTTACTAAAGTTTTAAAGAAATGAATACACTTTTAAAAGAACATGATTATATTTCAAAGCAGAGTTTCTACAGAGAATGGAACACTGATCTCACTTCTAACAATACTTTGACATGTCGCAAACAACTGCTTCTCTTTACAGAGAAACACTTGTGCGTTTCTTACTAAAGCTATTAATGAAATGAATACACTTTCAGAAGAATATGATTATCTTTCAAAGTAAAGTTGTACAGAGAAAGGTAAACTGATCTCACTTCTAACAATACTTTGACATGTCGCAAACAACTGCTTCTCTTTACCAAGAAACACATGTGTTTCTAACTAAAGCTGTTCAAGAAATGTATACACTTTCAAAAGAATGTGATTATCCTTCAAAGTAAAGCTTGTACAAAGAAAAGGAACACTGATATCACTTCTAACAAGACGTTGACATGTCGCAAAAAACTGCTTCTCTTTATCAAGAAACACATGTGTGTTAGTTACTAAAGCTTTTCAGGAAATGAATACACTTTCAAAAGAATGTGATTATCTTTCAAAGTAAATCTTGTACCTAGAAAAGGAATATTGACCTCACTTCAAACAACACTTTGACATGTCGCAAACAACTGCTTCTCCTTACCAAGTAACACAAGTGCGTTTTAACTAAAGCTTTTCAGGAAAGAATACAGTTTCAAAATAGCGTGATTATCTTTCAATGTAAAGCTTGTACAGAGAAAAGGAACACTGATCTCACTAATAACAATACTTTGACATGTCGCAAAAAATGGCCTCTCTTTACAGAGAAACACATGTGCGTTTCTTACTAAAGCTATTTATGAAATAAATACACTTTCAAAGAATGTGGTTATCTTTCAAATTAAAGCTTCTACAGAGAAAAGCAACACTGATCTCAGGTCTAATAGGACGTTGACATGTCGCAAACAACTGCTTCTCATTACCAAGAAACACATGTGCGTTTCTTACTAAAGTTTTTAAAGAAATGAATACACTTTTTAAAGAACCAATTGTATTGCAAAGCAAAGCTTCTACAGAGAATGGAACACTGATCTCCCTTCTAACAATACTTTGACATGTCGCAAACAACGGCTTCTCTTTACAGAGAAACACTTGTGCGTTTCTTACTAAAGCTATTAATGAAATGAATACACTTTCAAAGAATGTGATTATCTTTCAAAGTAAAGCTTCTACAGAGAAATGAATACTGATCACACTTCTAACAAGACTTTGACATGTCAGAAACAACTGCTTCTCTTTACCAAGACACACATGAGCATTATTACTAAAGCATTTCTAGAAATGAATACACTTTCAAAAGAACGTGACTATATTTCAAAATAAAGCTTCCACAGAGAAAATGAACACTGATCTCACTTCTAACAGTAATTTGACACGTCGAAAAGAAGTGCTTTTCTTTACAGAGAAACACATGTACGTTTCTTACTAAAGCTTATCATGAAATGAATACACTTTCAAAAGAATATGATTATACTTCAAAGCAAAGCTTCTACAGAGAAAAGGAACACTGATCTCACTTCTAAAAATACTTGACATGTCGGAAAAAACTGCTTCTCTTTACAGAGAAACACATATGCGTTTCTTCCTAATGCTTTTCATGAAATGAATACACTTTGAAAAGAATGTGATTATCTTTCAAAGTAAAGCTTTTACAGAGAAAGGAACACTGATCTCTCTTCTAAAAATACTTTGACATGATGCATAATACGGCCTTTCTTTACAGAGAAACAACTGTGCGTTTCTTACTAAAGTTATATATGAAACTAATACACTTTCAAAAAACGTGATTATCTTTCAAAATAAAGCTTTGACAGAGAAAAGGAAAACTGATCTCACTTCTAATAGATATTTGACAGTTGCAAACATCTGCTTCTTTACAGAGAAACTCATGTGTGTTTCATACTAAAACTTTTTAAGAAATGAATACACATTCAAAAGAACGTGATTATCATTCAAAGCAAAGCTTCTACAGAGGATGGAACACTGATCTCACTTCTAACAAGACTTTGACATTTAGGAAACAATTGAATCTCTTTACCAAGTAACACGTGTGTTTCTTACTAAAGCTAATCCTGAAATGAATACACTTTCAAAGGAATGTGATTATCTTTCAAAGTAAAGCTTCTACACAGAAAGGAACACTGATCTCTCTTCTAACAATACTTTGACATGTCGCAAAAAATGGCCTCTCTTTAGAGAAACACATGTGCGTTTCTTACTAAAGCTATTTATGAAATGAACACCCTTTCAAAAGAATGTGATTTTCTTTCAAAGTAAACCTGCTACAGAGAAAAGGAATACTGATTTCACTTCAAACAATACTTTGAATGTCGTAAACAACTGCTTCTCCTTACCAAGATACACATGTGTGTTTCATGCTAAAGCTTTTCAAGAAATGAATACACTTTCAAAAGAATGTGAATATCTTTCAAAGTAAAGCTTGTACAGAGAAAAGGAATGCGGATCTCACTTCTACCAATACTTTAACATGTTCCAAAGAACTGCTTCTCTTTACAGAAAAACACATGTGCTTTTCTTACAAAAGCATTTCATGAAATAAATACACATTCAAAAGAACGTTATTATCTTTCAAAGTAAAACTTCTGCAGAGAAAAGGAAAACTAATCTCACTTCTAACAGTAATTTGACATGTCGCAAACATCTGCTTCTCTTTACAGAGAAACACATGTGCGTTTCTTACTAAAGCTTTTCAAGATATGAATACACTTTCAAAAGAACATGTTTATATTTCAAAACAAAGATTCTACAGAGAAAAGGAACACTGATCTCACGTCTACCAATACTTTGACATGTCGTAAACAATGGCTTCTCTTTACAAGGAACAGTTGTGCGTTTCTTACTTAAGTTATTTATGAAATGAATACACTTTGAAAAGAATGTGATTATCTTTCAAAGTAAAGTTTCTAAAGAGAAATGAACACTGATCTCACTTCTAACAAGGCTTTGACATGTCAGAAACAACTGCCTTTCCTTACCAAGAAACACATGTGTGTTATTACTAAAGCATTTAAAGAAATAAATACACTTTCAAAAGAACGTGATTATATTTCAAATTAAAGCTTGCACACAGAAAATGACTACTGATCTCACTTCTAACAATACTTTGACATGTCGAAAACAACTGCTTCTCCTTACAGAGAAACACATGTGTGTTTCTTACAAAAGTATTTCATGAAATAAATGCACTTTCAAAAAAACGTGATTATCTTCCAAAGTAAAGCTTCTATAGAGAAAAGGAACACTGATCTCACTTCTCAAAAGACTTTGACATGTAGCAAAAACTGCTTCTCTTTACCAAGAAACACATGTGTTTCTTAATAAAGCTTTTCAAGAGATGAATACACTTTCAAAAGAACATGATTATATTTCAAAGCAAAGCTTCTACAGAGAAAAGTAACACTGATCTCACTTCTAACAGTAATTTGCCATGTTGCAAACAACTGCTTTTCTTTACAAAGAAACACTTTTGCGTTTCTTACTAAAGCTATTTTTGAAATGAACTCTTTCAAAACAATGTGATTATCTTCCAAAGTAAAGCTTCTACAGAGAAAAGGAAAACTGATCTCACTTCAAACAGTAATAGATATGTCGGAAAAATCTGCTTCTCTATAAGGAGAAGCACATGTGCATTTCTTAATAAAGCTTTTCCTAAAATGAATACACTTTAAAAAGAACGTGATTATATTTAAAAGCAAAGATTCTACAGAGAAAAGGAACACGGATCTCACTTCTAACAAGCCTTTGACATGTCACAAAGAACTGCTTTGCTTTACAGAAAAAGACATGTGCGTTTCTTACTAAAGCATTTCAAGAAATGAATACACTTTCAAAAGAATGTGATTATCTTTCAAATAAAGCTTCTACAGAGAAAAGGAATACTGATCTCACTTCAAACAATACTTTGACATGTCGCAAACAATTGCTTCTCTTTAACAAGATACACGTGGGTTTCTTAGTAAAGCTTTTCAGGAAATGAATACACTTTCAAAAGAACGTGATTATATTTCAAAGCATAGCTTCTACAGAGAAAAGGAACACTGATCTCACTTCTAACAGTAATTTGACATGTCGCAAACAACTTTTCTTTACACAGAAAGACGTGTGTTTCTTACTAAAGCTATTTATAAAATGAATACACTTTCCAAAGAATGTGACTTTCTTTCAAAGTAAAGCTTCTACGGAGAAAAGGAACATTGATATCACTTCTAACAATAATTTGACACGTCGCAAACAACTGCTTCTCTTTACAGGGAAACACATGTGTGTTTCTTCCTAAAGCTTTTCATGAAATGAATACACTTTGAAATAAATGTGATTATCTTTCAAAGTAAAGCTTCTACAGAGAAAGGAACACTTATCTCTCTTCCAAAAATACTTTGACATGTCGCAAAAAATGGCTTTTCTTTACAGAGAAACAGTTGTGCGTTTCTTACTAAAGCTATTTTTGAAATGAATACACTTTCAAAACAATGAGATTATCTTTCAAAGTAAAGCTTGTAGAGAGAAAAGAAAACTGTTCTCATTTTTAACAGTAATTTGACATGTCACAAACAACTGCTTTTCTTTAGAGAGAAATACATGTATGTTTCTTACTAAAGATTTTCAAGAAATGTATACACTTTCAAAAGAACGTGATTATCTTTCAAATTAAAGCTTGTACAGAGAAAAGGAATATTGATCTCACTTCAAACAATATTTTGACATGTCCCAAACAACTGCTTCTCCTAACCAAGTAACACATGTGCTTTGCTTACTAAAGTTTTAAAGAAATGAATACACTTTTAAAAGAACATGATTATATTTCAAAGCAGAGTTTCTACAGAGAATGGAACACTGATCTCACTTCTAACAATACTTTGACATGTCGCAAACAACTGCTTCTCTTTACAGAGAAACACTTGTGCGTTTCTTACTAAAGCTATTAATGAAATGAATACACTTTCAGAAGAATATGATTATCTTTCAAAGTAAAGTTGTACAGAGAAAGGTAAACTGATCTCACTTCTAACAATACTTTGACATGTCGCAAACAACTGCTTCTCTTTACCAAGAAACACATGTGTTTCTAACTAAAGCTGTTCAAGAAATGTATACACTTTCAAAAGAATGTGATTATCCTTCAAAGTAAAGCTTGTACAAAGAAAAGGAACACTGATATCACTTCTAACAAGACGTTGACATGTCGCAAAAAACTGCTTCTCTTTATCAAGAAACACATGTGTGTTAGTTACTAAAGCTTTTCAGGAAATGAATACACTTTCAAAAGAATGTGATTATCTTTCAAAGTAAATCTTGTACCTAGAAAAGGAATATTGACCTCACTTCAAACAACACTTTGACATGTCGCAAACAACTGCTTCTCCTTACCAAGTAACACAAGTGCGTTTTAACTAAAGCTTTTCAGGAAAGAATACAGTTTCAAAATAGCGTGATTATCTTTCAATGTAAAGCTTGTACAGAGAAAAGGAACACTGATCTCACTAATAACAATACTTTGACATGTCGCAAAAAATGGCCTCTCTTTACAGAGAAACACATGTGCGTTTCTTACTAAAGCTATTTATGAAATAAATACACTTTCAAAGAATGTGGTTATCTTTCAAATTAAAGCTTCTACAGAGAAAAGCAACACTGATCTCAGGTCTAATAGGACGTTGACATGTCGCAAACAACTGCTTCTCATTACCAAGAAACACATGTGCGTTTCTTACTAAAGTTTTTAAAGAAATGAATACACTTTTTAAAGAACCAATTGTATTGCAAAGCAAAGCTTCTACAGAGAATGGAACACTGATCTCCCTTCTAACAATACTTTGACATGTCGCAAACAACGGCTTCTCTTTACAGAGAAACACTTGTGCGTTTCTTACTAAAGCTATTAATGAAATGAATACACTTTCAAAGAATGTGATTATCTTTCAAAGTAAAGCTTCTACAGAGAAATGAATACTGATCACACTTCTAACAAGACTTTGACATGTCAGAAACAACTGCTTCTCTTTACCAAGACACACATGAGCATTATTACTAAAGCATTTCTAGAAATGAATACACTTTCAAAAGAACGTGACTATATTTCAAAATAAAGCTTCCACAGAGAAAATGAACACTGATCTCACTTCTAACAGTAATTTGACACGTCGAAAAGAAGTGCTTTTCTTTACAGAGAAACACATGTACGTTTCTTACTAAAGCTTATCATGAAATGAATACACTTTCAAAAGAATATGATTATACTTCAAAGCAAAGCTTCTACAGAGAAAAGGAACACTGATCTCACTTCTAAAAATACTTGACATGTCGGAAAAAACTGCTTCTCTTTACAGAGAAACACATATGCGTTTCTTCCTAATGCTTTTCATGAAATGAATACACTTTGAAAAGAATGTGATTATCTTTCAAAGTAAAGCTTTTACAGAGAAAGGAACACTGATCTCTCTTCTAAAAATACTTTGACATGATGCATAATACGGCCTTTCTTTACAGAGAAACAACTGTGCGTTTCTTACTAAAGTTATATATGAAACTAATACACTTTCAAAAAACGTGATTATCTTTCAAAATAAAGCTTTGACAGAGAAAAGGAAAACTGATCTCACTTCTAATAGATATTTGACAGTTGCAAACATCTGCTTCTTTACAGAGAAACTCATGTGTGTTTCATACTAAAACTTTTTAAGAAATGAATACACATTCAAAAGAACGTGATTATCATTCAAAGCAAAGCTTCTACAGAGGATGGAACACTGATCTCACTTCTAACAAGACTTTGACATTTAGGAAACAATTGAATCTCTTTACCAAGTAACACGTGTGTTTCTTACTAAAGCTAATCCTGAAATGAATACACTTTCAAAGGAATGTGATTATCTTTCAAAGTAAAGCTTCTACACAGAAAGGAACACTGATCTCTCTTCTAACAATACTTTGACATGTCGCAAAAAATGGCCTCTCTTTAGAGAAACACATGTGCGTTTCTTACTAAAGCTATTTATGAAATGAACACCCTTTCAAAAGAATGTGATTTTCTTTCAAAGTAAACCTGCTACAGAGAAAAGGAATACTGATTTCACTTCAAACAATACTTTGAATGTCGTAAACAACTGCTTCTCCTTACCAAGATACACATGTGTGTTTCATGCTAAAGCTTTTCAAGAAATGAATACACTTTCAAAAGAATGTGAATATCTTTCAAAGTAAAGCTTGTACAGAGAAAAGGAATGCGGATCTCACTTCTACCAATACTTTAACATGTTCCAAAGAACTGCTTCTCTTTACAGAAAAACACATGTGCTTTTCTTACAAAAGCATTTCATGAAATAAATACACATTCAAAAGAACGTTATTATCTTTCAAAGTAAAACTTCTGCAGAGAAAAGGAAAACTAATCTCACTTCTAACAGTAATTTGACATGTCGCAAACATCTGCTTCTCTTTACAGAGAAACACATGTGCGTTTCTTACTAAAGCTTTTCAAGATATGAATACACTTTCAAAAGAACATGTTTATATTTCAAAACAAAGATTCTACAGAGAAAAGGAACACTGATCTCACGTCTACCAATACTTTGACATGTCGTAAACAATGGCTTCTCTTTACAAGGAACAGTTGTGCGTTTCTTACTTAAGTTATTTATGAAATGAATACACTTTGAAAAGAATGTGATTATCTTTCAAAGTAAAGTTTCTAAAGAGAAATGAACACTGATCTCACTTCTAACAAGGCTTTGACATGTCAGAAACAACTGCCTTTCCTTACCAAGAAACACATGTGTGTTATTACTAAAGCATTTAAAGAAATAAATACACTTTCAAAAGAACGTGATTATATTTCAAATTAAAGCTTGCACACAGAAAATGACTACTGATCTCACTTCTAACAATACTTTGACATGTCGAAAACAACTGCTTCTCCTTACAGAGAAACACATGTGTGTTTCTTACAAAAGTATTTCATGAAATAAATGCACTTTCAAAAAAACGTGATTATCTTCCAAAGTAAAGCTTCTATAGAGAAAAGGAACACTGATCTCACTTCTCAAAAGACTTTGACATGTAGCAAAAACTGCTTCTCTTTACCAAGAAACACATGTGTTTCTTAATAAAGCTTTTCAAGAGATGAATACACTTTCAAAAGAACATGATTATATTTCAAAGCAAAGCTTCTATAGAGAAAAGTAACACTGATCTCACTTCTAACAGTAATTTGCCATGTTGCAAACAACTGCTTTTCTTTACAAAGAAACACTTTTGCGTTTCTTACTAAAGCTATTTTTGAAATGAACTCTTTCAAAACAATGTGATTATCTTCCAAAGTAAAGCTTCTACAGAGAAAAGGAAAACTGATCTCACTTCAAACAGTAATAGATATGTCGGAAAAATCTGCTTCTCTATAAGGAGAAGCACATGTGCATTTCTTAATAAAGCTTTTCCTAAAATGAATACACTTTAAAAAGAACGTGATTATATTTAAAAGCAAAGATTCTACAGAGAAAAGGAACACGGATCTCACTTCTAACAAGCCTTTGACATGTCACAAAGAACTGCTTTGCTTTACAGAAAAAGACATGTGCGTTTCTTACTAAAGCATTTCAAGAAATGAATACACTTTCAAAAGAATGTGATTATCTTTCAAATAAAGCTTCTACAGAGAAAAGGAATACTGATCTCACTTCAAACAATACTTTGACATGTCGCAAACAATTGCTTCTCTTTAACAAGATACACGTGGGTTTCTTAGTAAAGCTTTTCAGGAAATGAATACACTTTCAAAAGAACGTGATTATATTTCAAAGCATAGCTTCTACAGAGAAAAGGAACACTGATCTCACTTCTAACAGTAATTTGACATGTCGCAAACAACTTTTCTTTACACAGAAAGACGTGTGTTTCTTACTAAAGCTATTTATAAAATGAATACACTTTCCAAAGAATGTGACTTTCTTTCAAAGTAAAGCTTCTACGGAGAAAAGGAACATTGATATCACTTCTAACAATAATTTGACACGTCGCAAACAACTGCTTCTCTTTACAGGGAAACACATGTGTGTTTCTTCCTAAAGCTTTTCATGAAATGAATACACTTTGAAATAAATGTGATTATCTTTCAAAGTAAAGCTTCTACAGAGAAAGGAACACTTATCTCTCTTCCAAAAATACTTTGACATGTCGCAAAAAATGGCTTTTCTTTACAGAGAAACAGTTGTGCGTTTCTTACTAAAGCTATTTTTGAAATGAATACACTTTCAAAACAATGAGATTATCTTTCAAAGTAAAGCTTGTAGAGAGAAAAGAAAACTGTTCTCATTTTTAACAGTAATTTGACATGTCACAAACAACTGCTTTTCTTTAGAGAGAAATACATGTATGTTTCTTACTAAAGATTTTCAAGAAATGTATACACTTTCAAAAGAACGTGATTATCTTTCAAATTAAAGCTTGTACAGAGAAAAGGAATATTGATCTCACTTCAAACAATATTTTGACATGTCCCAAACAACTGCTTCTCCTAACCAAGTAACACATGTGCTTTGCTTACTAAAGTTTTAAAGAAATGAATACACTTTTAAAAGAACATGATTATATTTCAAAGCAGAGTTTCTACAGAGAATGGAACACTGATCTCACTTCTAACAATACTTTGACATGTCGCAAACAACTGCTTCTCTTTACAGAGAAACACTTGTGCGTTTCTTACTAAAGCTATTAATGAAATGAATACACTTTCAGAAGAATATGATTATCTTTCAAAGTAAAGTTGTACAGAGAAAGGTAAACTGATCTCACTTCTAACAATACTTTGACATGTCGCAAACAACTGCTTCTCTTTACCAAGAAACACATGTGTTTCTAACTAAAGCTGTTCAAGAAATGTATACACTTTCAAAAGAATGTGATTATCCTTCAAAGTAAAGCTTGTACAAAGAAAAGGAACACTGATATCACTTCTAACAAGACGTTGACATGTCGCAAAAAACTGCTTCTCTTTATCAAGAAACACATGTGTGTTAGTTACTAAAGCTTTTCAGGAAATGAATACACTTTCAAAAGAATGTGATTATCTTTCAAAGTAAATCTTGTACCTAGAAAAGGAATATTGACCTCACTTCAAACAACACTTTGACATGTCGCAAACAACTGCTTCTCCTTACCAAGTAACACAAGTGCGTTTTAACTAAAGCTTTTCAGGAAAGAATACAGTTTCAAAATAGCGTGATTATCTTTCAATGTAAAGCTTGTACAGAGAAAAGGAACACTGATCTCACTTCTAACAATACTTTGACATGTCGTAAACAATGGCTTCTCTTTACAAGGAACAGTTGTGCATTTCTTACTTAAGTTATTTATGAAATGAATACACTTTCAAAGAATGTGGTTATCTTTCAAATTAAAGCTTCTACAGAGAAAAGCAACACTGATCTCAGGTCTAATAGGACGTTGACATGTCGCAAACAACTGCTTCTCATTACCAAGAAACACATGTGCGTTTCTTACTAAAGTTTTTAAAGAAATGAATACACTTTTTAAAGAACCAATTGTATTGCAAAGCAAAGCTTCTACAGAGAATGGAACACTGATCTCCCTTCTAACAATACTTTGACATGTCGCAAACAACGGCTTCTCTTTACAGAGAAACACTTGTGCGTTTCTTACTAAAGCTATTAATGAAATGAATACACTTTCAAAGAATGTGATTATCTTTCAAAGTAAAGCTTCTACAGAGAAATGAATACTGATCACACTTCTAACAAGACTTTGACATGTCAGAAACAACTGCTTCTCTTTACCAAGACACACATGAGCATTATTACTAAAGCATTTCTAGAAATGAATACACTTTCAAAAGAACGTGACTATATTTCAAAATAAAGCTTCCACAGAGAAAATGAACACTGATCTCACTTCTAACAGTAATTTGACACGTCGAAAAGAAGTGCTTTTCTTTACAGAGAAACACATGTACGTTTCTTACTAAAGCTTATCATGAAATGAATACACTTTCAAAAGAATATGATTATACTTCAAAGCAAAGCTTCTACAGAGAAAAGGAACACTGATCTCACTTCTAAAAATACTTGACATGTCGGAAAAAACTGCTTCTCTTTACAGAGAAACACATATGCGTTTCTTCCTAATGCTTTTCATGAAATGAATACACTTTGAAAAGAATGTGATTATCTTTCAAAGTAAAGCTTTTACAGAGAAAGGAACACTGATCTCTCTTCTAAAAATACTTTGACATGATGCATAATACGGCCTTTCTTTACAGAGAAACAACTGTGCGTTTCTTACTAAAGTTATATATGAAACTAATACACTTTCAAAAAACGTGATTATCTTTCAAAATAAAGCTTTGACAGAGAAAAGGAAAACTGATCTCACTTCTAATAGATATTTGACAGTTGCAAACATCTGCTTCTTTACAGAGAAACTCATGTGTGTTTCATACTAAAACTTTTTAAGAAATGAATACACATTCAAAAGAACGTGATTATCATTCAAAGCAAAGCTTCTACAGAGGATGGAACACTGATCTCACTTCTAACAAGACTTTGACATTTAGGAAACAATTGAATCTCTTTACCAAGTAACACGTGTGTTTCTTACTAAAGCTAATCCTGAAATGAATACACTTTCAAAGGAATGTGATTATCTTTCAAAGTAAAGCTTCTACACAGAAAGGAACACTGATCTCTCTTCTAACAATACTTTGACATGTCGCAAAAAATGGCCTCTCTTTAGAGAAACACATGTGCGTTTCTTACTAAAGCTATTTATGAAATGAACACCCTTTCAAAAGAATGTGATTTTCTTTCAAAGTAAACCTGCTACAGAGAAAAGGAATACTGATTTCACTTCAAACAATACTTTGAATGTCGTAAACAACTGCTTCTCCTTACCAAGATACACATGTGTGTTTCATGCTAAAGCTTTTCAAGAAATGAATACACTTTCAAAAGAATGTGAATATCTTTCAAAGTAAAGCTTGTACAGAGAAAAGGAATGCGGATCTCACTTCTACCAATACTTTAACATGTTCCAAAGAACTGCTTCTCTTTACAGAAAAACACATGTGCTTTTCTTACAAAAGCATTTCATGAAATAAATACACATTCAAAAGAACGTTATTATCTTTCAAAGTAAAACTTCTGCAGAGAAAAGGAAAACTAATCTCACTTCTAACAGTAATTTGACATGTCGCAAACATCTGCTTCTCTTTACAGAGAAACACATGTGCGTTTCTTACTAAAGCTTTTCAAGATATGAATACACTTTCAAAAGAACATGTTTATATTTCAAAACAAAGATTCTACAGAGAAAAGGAACACTGATCTCACGTCTACCAATACTTTGACATGTCGTAAACAATGGCTTCTCTTTACAAGGAACAGTTGTGCGTTTCTTACTTAAGTTATTTATGAAATGAATACACTTTGAAAAGAATGTGATTATCTTTCAAAGTAAAGTTTCTAAAGAGAAATGAACACTGATCTCACTTCTAACAAGGCTTTGACATGTCAGAAACAACTGCCTTTCCTTACCAAGAAACACATGTGTGTTATTACTAAAGCATTTAAAGAAATAAATACACTTTCAAAAGAACGTGATTATATTTCAAATTAAAGCTTGCACACAGAAAATGACTACTGATCTCACTTCTAACAATACTTTGACATGTCGAAAACAACTGCTTCTCCTTACAGAGAAACACATGTGTGTTTCTTACAAAAGTATTTCATGAAATAAATGCACTTTCAAAAAAACGTGATTATCTTCCAAAGTAAAGCTTCTATAGAGAAAAGGAACACTGATCTCACTTCTCAAAAGACTTTGACATGTAGCAAAAACTGCTTCTCTTTACCAAGAAACACATGTGTTTCTTAATAAAGCTTTTCAAGAGATGAATACACTTTCAAAAGAACATGATTATATTTCAAAGCAAAGCTTCTACAGAGAAAAGTAACACTGATCTCACTTCTAACAGTAATTTGCCATGTTGCAAACAACTGCTTTTCTTTACAAAGAAACACTTTTGCGTTTCTTACTAAAGCTATTTTTGAAATGAACTCTTTCAAAACAATGTGATTATCTTCCAAAGTAAAGCTTCTACAGAGAAAAGGAAAACTGATCTCACTTCAAACAGTAATAGATATGTCGGAAAAATCTGCTTCTCTATAAGGAGAAGCACATGTGCATTTCTTAATAAAGCTTTTCCTAAAATGAATACACTTTAAAAAGAACGTGATTATATTTAAAAGCAAAGATTCTACAGAGAAAAGGAACACGGATCTCACTTCTAACAAGCCTTTGACATGTCACAAAGAACTGCTTTGCTTTACAGAAAAAGACATGTGCGTTTCTTACTAAAGCATTTCAAGAAATGAATACACTTTCAAAAGAATGTGATTATCTTTCAAATAAAGCTTCTACAGAGAAAAGGAATACTGATCTCACTTCAAACAATACTTTGACATGTCGCAAACAATTGCTTCTCTTTAACAAGATACACGTGGGTTTCTTAGTAAAGCTTTTCAGGAAATGAATACACTTTCAAAAGAACGTGATTATATTTCAAAGCATAGCTTCTACAGAGAAAAGGAACACTGATCTCACTTCTAACAGTAATTTGACATGTCGCAAACAACTTTTCTTTACACAGAAAGACGTGTGTTTCTTACTAAAGCTATTTATAAAATGAATACACTTTCCAAAGAATGTGACTTTCTTTCAAAGTAAAGCTTCTACGGAGAAAAGGAACATTGATATCACTTCTAACAATAATTTGACACGTCGCAAACAACTGCTTCTCTTTACAGGGAAACACATGTGTGTTTCTTCCTAAAGCTTTTCATGAAATGAATACACTTTGAAATAAATGTGATTATCTTTCAAAGTAAAGCTTCTACAGAGAAAGGAACACTTATCTCTCTTCCAAAAATACTTTGACATGTCGCAAAAAATGGCTTTTCTTTACAGAGAAACAGTTGTGCGTTTCTTACTAAAGCTATTTTTGAAATGAATACACTTTCAAAACAATGAGATTATCTTTCAAAGTAAAGCTTGTAGAGAGAAAAGAAAACTGTTCTCATTTTTAACAGTAATTTGACATGTCACAAACAACTGCTTTTCTTTAGAGAGAAATACATGTATGTTTCTTACTAAAGATTTTCAAGAAATGTATACACTTTCAAAAGAACGTGATTATCTTTCAAATTAAAGCTTGTACAGAGAAAAGGAATATTGATCTCACTTCAAACAATATTTTGACATGTCCCAAACAACTGCTTCTCCTAACCAAGTAACACATGTGCTTTGCTTACTAAAGTTTTAAAGAAATGAATACACTTTTAAAAGAACATGATTATATTTCAAAGCAGAGTTTCTACAGAGAATGGAACACTGATCTCACTTCTAACAATACTTTGACATGTCGCAAACAACTGCTTCTCTTTACAGAGAAACACTTGTGCGTTTCTTACTAAAGCTATTAATGAAATGAATACACTTTCAGAAGAATATGATTATCTTTCAAAGTAAAGTTGTACAGAGAAAGGTAAACTGATCTCACTTCTAACAATACTTTGACATGTCGCAAACAACTGCTTCTCTTTACCAAGAAACACATGTGTTTCTAACTAAAGCTGTTCAAGAAATGTATACACTTTCAAAAGAATGTGATTATCCTTCAAAGTAAAGCTTGTACAAAGAAAAGGAACACTGATATCACTTCTAACAAGACGTTGACATGTCGCAAAAAACTGCTTCTCTTTATCAAGAAACACATGTGTGTTAGTTACTAAAGCTTTTCAGGAAATGAATACACTTTCAAAAGAATGTGATTATCTTTCAAAGTAAATCTTGTACCTAGAAAAGGAATATTGACCTCACTTCAAACAACACTTTGACATGTCGCAAACAACTGCTTCTCCTTATCAAGTAACACAAGTGCGTTTTAACTAAAGCTTTTCAGGAAAGAATACAGTTTCAAAATAGCGTGATTATCTTTCAATGTAAAGCTTGTACAGAGAAAAGGAACACTGATCTCACTAATAACAATACTTTGACATGTCGCAAAAAATGGCCTCTCTTTACAGAGAAACACATGTGCGTTTCTTACTAAAGCTATTTATGAAATAAATACACTTTCAAAGAATGTGGTTATCTTTCAAATTAAAGCTTCTACAGAGAAAAGCAACACTGATCTCAGGTCTAATAGGACGTTGACATGTCGCAAACAACTGCTTCTCATTACCAAGAAACACATGTGCGTTTCTTACTAAAGTTTTTAAAGAAATGAATACACTTTTTAAAGAACCAATTGTATTGCAAAGCAAAGCTTCTACAGAGAATGGAACACTGATCTCCCTTCTAACAATACTTTGACATGTCGCAAACAACGGCTTCTCTTTACAGAGAAACACTTGTGCGTTTCTTACTAAAGCTATTAATGAAATGAATACACTTTCAAAGAATGTGATTATCTTTCAAAGTAAAGCTTCTACAGAGAAATGAATACTGATCACACTTCTAACAAGACTTTGACATGTCAGAAACAACTGCTTCTCTTTACCAAGACACACATGAGCATTATTACTAAAGCATTTCTAGAAATGAATACACTTTCAAAAGAACGTGACTATATTTCAAAATAAAGCTTCCACAGAGAAAATGAACACTGATCTCACTTCTAACAGTAATTTGACACGTCGAAAAGAAGTGCTTTTCTTTACAGAGAAACACATGTACGTTTCTTACTAAAGCTTATCATGAAATGAATACACTTTCAAAAGAATATGATTATACTTCAAAGCAAAGCTTCTACAGAGAAAAGGAACACTGATCTCACTTCTAAAAATACTTGACATGTCGGAAAAAACTGCTTCTCTTTACAGAGAAACACATATGCGTTTCTTCCTAATGCTTTTCATGAAATGAATACACTTTGAAAAGAATGTGATTATCTTTCAAAGTAAAGCTTTTACAGAGAAAGGAACACTGATCTCTCTTCTAAAAATACTTTGACATGATGCATAATACGGCCTTTCTTTACAGAGAAACAACTGTGCGTTTCTTACTAAAGTTATATATGAAACTAATACACTTTCAAAAAACGTGATTATCTTTCAAAATAAAGCTTTGACAGAGAAAAGGAAAACTGATCTCACTTCTAATAGATATTTGACAGTTGCAAACATCTGCTTCTTTACAGAGAAACTCATGTGTGTTTCATACTAAAACTTTTTAAGAAATGAATACACATTCAAAAGAACGTGATTATCATTCAAAGCAAAGCTTCTACAGAGGATGGAACACTGATCTCACTTCTAACAAGACTTTGACATTTAGGAAACAATTGAATCTCTTTACCAAGTAACACGTGTGTTTCTTACTAAAGCTAATCCTGAAATGAATACACTTTCAAAGGAATGTGATTATCTTTCAAAGTAAAGCTTCTACACAGAAAGGAACACTGATCTCTCTTCTAACAATACTTTGACATGTCGCAAAAAATGGCCTCTCTTTAGAGAAACACATGTGCGTTTCTTACTAAAGCTATTTATGAAATGAACACCCTTTCAAAAGAATGTGATTTTCTTTCAAAGTAAACCTGCTACAGAGAAAAGGAATACTGATTTCACTTCAAACAATACTTTGAATGTCGTAAACAACTGCTTCTCCTTACCAAGATACACATGTGTGTTTCATGCTAAAGCTTTTCAAGAAATGAATACACTTTCAAAAGAACATGTTTATATTTCAAAACAAAGATTCTACAGAGAAAAGGAACACTGATCTCACTTCTACCAATACTTTGACATGTCGTAAACAATGGCTTCTCTTTACAAGGAACAGTTGTGCGTTTCTTACTTAAGTTATTTATGAAATGAATACACTTTCAAAGAATGTGATTATCTTTCAAAGTAAAGTTTCTAAAGAGAAATGAACACTGATCTCACTTCTAACAAGGCTTTGACATGTCAGAAACAACTGCCTTTCCTTACCAAGAAACACATGTGTGTTATTACTAAAGCATTTAAAGAAATAAATACACTTTCAAAAGAACGTGATTATATTTCAAATTAAAGCTTGCACACAGAAAATGACTACTGATCTCACTTCTAACAATACTTTGACATGTCGAAAACAACTGCTTCTCCTTACAGAGAAACACATGTGTGTTTCTTACAAAAGTATTTCATGAAATAAATGCACTTTCAAAAAAACGTGATTATCTTCCAAAGTAAAGCTTCTATAGAGAAAAGGAACACTGATCTCACTTCTCAAAAGACTTTGACATGTAGCAAAAACTGCTTCTCTTTACCAAGAAACACATGTGTTTCTTAATAAAGCTTTTCAAGAGATGAATACACTTTCAAAAGAACATGATTATATTTCAAAGCAAAGCTTCTACAGAGAAAAGTAACACTGATCTCACTTCTAACAGTAATTTGCCATGTTGCAAACAACTGCTTTTCTTTACAAAGAAACACTTTTGCGTTTCTTACTAAAGCTATTTTTGAAATGAACTCTTTCAAAACAATGTGATTATCTTCCAAAGTAAAGCTTCTACAGAGAAAAGGAAAACTGATCTCACTTCAAACAGTAATAGATATGTCGGAAAAATCTGCTTCTCTATAAGGAGAAGCACATGTGCATTTCTTAATAAAGCTTTTCCTAAAATGAATACACTTTAAAAAGAACGTGATTATATTTAAAAGCAAAGATTCTACAGAGAAAAGGAACACGGATCTCACTTCTAACAAGCCTTTGACATGTCACAAAGAACTGCTTTGCTTTACAGAAAAAGACATGTGCGTTTCTTACTAAAGCATTTCAAGAAATGAATACACTTTCAAAAGAATGTGATTATCTTTCAAATAAAGCTTCTACAGAGAAAAGGAATACTGATCTCACTTCAAACAATACTTTGACATGTCGCAAACAATTGCTTCTCTTTAACAAGATACACGTGGGTTTCTTAGTAAAGCTTTTCAGGAAATGAATACACTTTCAAAAGAACGTGATTATATTTCAAAGCATAGCTTCTACAGAGAAAAGGAACACTGATCTCACTTCTAACAGTAATTTGACATGTCGCAAACAACTTTTCTTTACACAGAAAGACGTGTGTTTCTTACTAAAGCTATTTATAGAATGAATACACTTTCCAAAGAATGTGACTTTCTTTCAAAGTAAAGCTTCTACGGAGAAAAGGAACATTGATATCACTTCTAACAATAATTTGACACGTCGCAAACAACTGCTTCTCTTTACAGGGAAACACATGTGTGTTTCTTCCTAAAGCTTTTCATGAAATGAATACACTTTGAAATAAATGTGATTATCTTTCAAAGTAAAGCTTCTACAGAGAAAGGAACACTTATCTCTCTTCCAAAAATACTTTGACATGTCGCAAAAAATGGCTTTTCTTTACAGAGAAACAGTTGTGCGTTTCTTACTAAAGCTATTTTTGAAATGAATACACTTTCAAAACAATGAGATTATCTTTCAAAGTAAAGCTTGTAGAGAGAAAAGAAAACTGTTCTCATTTTTAACAGTAATTTGACATGTCACAAACAACTGCTTTTCTTTAGAGAGAAATACATGTATATTTCTTACTAAAGATTTTCAAGAAATGTATACACTTTCAAAAGAACGTGATTATCTTTCAAATTAAAGCTTGTACAGAGAAAAGGAATATTGATCTCACTTCAAACAATATTTTGACATGTCCCAAACAACTGCTTCTCCTAACCAAGTAACACATGTGCTTTGCTTACTAAAGTTTTAAAGAAATGAATACACTTTTAAAAGAACATGATTATATTTCAAAGCAGAGTTTCTACAGAGAATGGAACACTGATCTCACTTCTAACAATACTTTGACATGTCGCAAACAACTGCTTCTCTTTACAGAGAAACACTTGTGCGTTTCTTACTAAAGCTATTAATGAAATGAATACACTTTCAGAAGAATATGATTATCTTTCAAAGTAAAGTTGTACAGAGAAAGGTAAACTGATCTCACTTCTAACAATACTTTGACATGTCGCAAACAACTGCTTCTCTTTACCAAGAAACACATGTGTTTCTAACTAAAGCTGTTCAAGAAATGTATACACTTTCAAAAGAATGTGATTATCCTTCAAAGTAAAGCTTGTACAAAGAAAAGGAACACTGATATCACTTCTAACAAGACGTTGACATGTCGCAAAAAACTGCTTCTCTTTATCAAGAAACACATGTGTGTTAGTTACTAAAGCTTTTCAGGAAATGAATACACTTTCAAAAGAATGTGATTATCTTTCAAAGTAAATCTTGTACCTAGAAAAGGAATATTGACCTCACTTCAAACAACACTTTGACATGTCGCAAACAACTGCTTCTCCTTATCAAGTAACACAAGTGCGTTTTAACTAAAGCTTTTCAGGAAAGAATACAGTTTCAAAATAGCGTGATTATCTTTCAATGTAAAGCTTGTACAGAGAAAAGGAACACTGATCTCACTAATAACAATACTTTGACATGTCGCAAAAAATGGCCTCTCTTTACAGAGAAACACATGTGCGTTTCTTACTAAAGCTATTTATGAAATAAATACACTTTCAAAGAATGTGGTTATCTTTCAAATTAAAGCTTCTACAGAGAAAAGCAACACTGATCTCAGGTCTAATAGGACGTTGACATGTCGCAAACAACTGCTTCTCATTACCAAGAAACACATGTGCGTTTCTTACTAAAGTTTTTAAAGAAATGAATACACTTTTTAAAGAACCAATTGTATTGCAAAGCAAAGCTTCTACAGAGAATGGAACACTGATCTCCCTTCTAACAATACTTTGACATGTCGCAAACAACGGCTTCTCTTTATAGAGAAACACTTGTGCGTTTCTTACTAAAGCTATTAATGAAATGAATACACTTTCAAAGAATGTGATTATCTTTCAAAGTAAAGCTTCTACAGAGAAATGAATACTGATCACACTTCTAACAAGACTTTGACATGTCAGAAACAACTGCTTCTCTTTACCAAGACACACATGAGCATTATTACTAAAGCATTTCTAGAAATGAATACACTTTCAAAAGAACGTGACTATATTTCAAAATAAAGCTTCCACAGAGAAAATGAACACTGATCTCACTTCTAACAGTAATTTGACACGTCGAAAAGAAGTGCTTTTCTTTACAGAGAAACACATGTACGTTTCTTACTAAAGCTTATCATGAAATGAATACACTTTCAAAAGAATATGATTATACTTCAAAGCAAAGCTTCTACAGAGAAAAGGAACACTGATCTCACTTCTAAAAATACTTGACATGTCGGAAAAAACTGCTTCTCTTTACAGAGAAACACATATGCGTTTCTTCCTAATGCTTTTCATGAAATGAATACACTTTGAAAAGAATGTGATTATCTTTCAAAGTAAAGCTTTTACAGAGAAAGGAACACTGATCTCTCTTCTAAAAATACTTTGACATGATGCATAATACGGCCTTTCTTTACAGAGAAACAACTGTGCGTTTCTTACTAAAGTTATATATGAAACTAATACACTTTCAAAAAACGTGATTATCTTTCAAAATAAAGCTTTGACAGAGAAAAGGAAAACTGATCTCACTTCTAATAGATATTTGACAGTTGCAAACATCTGCTTCTTTACAGAGAAACTCATGTGTGTTTCATACTAAAACTTTTTAAGAAATGAATACACATTCAAAAGAATGTGATTATCATTCAAAGCAAAGCTTCTACAGAGGATGGAACACTGATCTCACTTCTAACAAGACTTTGACATTTAGGAAACAATTGAATCTCTTTACCAAGTAACACGTGTGTTTCTTACTAAAGCTAATCCTGAAATGAATACACTTTCAAAGGAATGTGATTATCTTTCAAAGTAAAGCTTCTACACAGAAAGGAACACTGATCTCTCTTCTAACAATACTTTGACGTGTCGCAAAAAATGGCCTCTCTTTAGAGAAACACATGTGCGTTTCTTACTAAAGCTATTTATGAAATGAACACCCTTTCAAAAGAATGTGATTTTCTTTCAAAGTAAACCTGCTACAGAGAAAAGGAATACTGATTTCACTTCAAACAATACTTTGAATGTCGTAAACAACTGCTTCTCCTTACCAAGATACACATGTGTGTTTCATGCTAAAGCTTTTCAAGAAATGAATACACTTTCAAAAGAATGTGAATATCTTTCAAAGTAAAGCTTGTACAGAGAAAAGGAATGCGGATCTCACTTCTACCAATACTTTAACATGTTCCAAAGAACTGCTTCTCTTTACAGAAAAACACATGTGCTTTTCTTACAAAAGCATTTCATGAAATAAATACACATTCAAAAGAACGTTATTATCTTTCAAAGTAAAACTTCTGCAGAGAAAAGGAAAACTAATCTCACTTCTAACAGTAATTTGACATGTCGCAAACATCTGCTTCTCTTTACAGAGAAACACATGTGCGTTTCTTACTAAAGCTTTTCAAGATATGAATACACTTTCAAAAGAACATGTTTATATTTCAAAACAAAGATTCTACAGAGAAAAGGAACACTGATCTCACGTCTACCAATACTTTGACATGTCGTAAACAATGGCTTCTCTTTACAAGGAACAGTTGTGCGTTTCTTACTTAAGTTATTTATGAAATGAATACACTTTGAAAAGAATGTGATTATCTTTCAAAGTAAAGTTTCTAAAGAGAAATGAACACTGATCTCACTTCTAACAAGGCTTTGACATGTCAGAAACAACTGCCTTTCCTTACCAAGAAACACATGTGTGTTATTACTAAAGCATTTAAAGAAATAAATACACTTTCAAAAGAACGTGATTATATTTCAAATTAAAGCTTGCACACAGAAAATGACTACTGATCTCACTTCTAACAATACTTTGACATGTCGAAAACAACTGCTTCTCCTTACAGAGAAACACATGTGTGTTTCTTACAAAAGTATTTCATGAAATAAATGCACTTTCAAAAAAACGTGATTATCTTCCAAAGTAAAGCTTCTATAGAGAAAAGGAACACTGATCTCACTTCTCAAAAGACTTTGACATGTAGCAAAAACTGCTTCTCTTTACCAAGAAACACATGTGTTTCTTAATAAAGCTTTTCAAGAGATGAATACACTTTCAAAAGAACATGATTATATTTCAAAGCAAAGCTTCTACAGAGAAAAGTAACACTGATCTCACTTCTAACAGTAATTTGCCATGTTGCAAACAACTGCTTTTCTTTACAAAGAAACACTTTTGCGTTTCTTACTAAAGCTATTTTTGAAATGAACTCTTTCAAAACAATGTGATTATCTTCCAAAGTAAAGCTTCTACAGAGAAAAGGAAAACTGATCTCACTTCAAACAGTAATAGATATGTCGGAAAAATCTGCTTCTCTATAAGGAGAAGCACATGTGCATTTCTTAATAAAGCTTTTCCTAAAATGAATACACTTTAAAAAGAACGTGATTATATTTAAAAGCAAAGATTCTACAGAGAAAAGGAACACGGATCTCACTTCTAACAAGCCTTTGACATGTCACAAAGAACTGCTTTGCTTTACAGAAAAAGACATGTGCGTTTCTTACTAAAGCATTTCAAGAAATGAATACACTTTCAAAAGAATGTGATTATCTTTCAAATAAAGCTTCTACAGAGAAAAGGAATACTGATCTCACTTCAAACAATACTTTGACATGTCGCAAACAATTGCTTCTCTTTAACAAGATACACGTGGGTTTCTTAGTAAAGCTTTTCAGGAAATGAATACACTTTCAAAAGAACGTGATTATATTTCAAAGCATAGCTTCTACAGAGAAAAGGAACACTGATCTCACTTCTAACAGTAATTTGACATGTCGCAAACAACTTTTCTTTACACAGAAAGACGTGTGTTTCTTACTAAAGCTATTTATAAAATGAATACACTTTCCAAAGAATGTGACTTTCTTTCAAAGTAAAGCTTCTACGGAGAAAAGGAACATTGATATCACTTCTAACAATAATTTGACACGTCGCAAACAACTGCTTCTCTTTACAGGGAAACACATGTGTGTTTCTTCCTAAAGCTTTTCATGAAATGAATACACTTTGAAATAAATGTGATTATCTTTCAAAGTAAAGCTTCTACAGAGAAAGGAACACTTATCTCTCTTCCAAAAATACTTTGACATGTCGCAAAAAATGGCTTTTCTTTACAGAGAAACAGTTGTGCGTTTCTTACTAAAGCTATTTTTGAAATGAATACACTTTCAAAACAATGAGATTATCTTTCAAAGTAAAGCTTGTAGAGAGAAAAGAAAACTGTTCTCATTTTTAACAGTAATTTGACATGTCACAAACAACTGCTTTTCTTTAGAGAGAAATACATGTATGTTTCTTACTAAAGATTTTCAAGAAATGTATACACTTTCAAAAGAACGTGATTATCTTTCAAATTAAAGCTTGTACAGAGAAAAGGAATATTGATCTCACTTCAAACAATATTTTGACATGTCCCAAACAACTGCTTCTCCTAACCAAGTAACACATGTGCTTTGCTTACTAAAGTTTTAAAGAAATGAATACACTTTTAAAAGAACATGATTATATTTCAAAGCAGAGTTTCTACAGAGAATGGAACACTGATCTCACTTCTAACAATACTTTGACATGTCGCAAACAACTGCTTCTCTTTACAGAGAAACACTTGTGCGTTTCTTACTAAAGCTATTAATGAAATGAATACACTTTCAGAAGAATATGATTATCTTTCAAAGTAAAGTTGTACAGAGAAAGGTAAACTGATCTCACTTCTAACAATACTTTGACATGTCGCAAACAACTGCTTCTCTTTACCAAGAAACACATGTGTTTCTAACTAAAGCTGTTCAAGAAATGTATACACTTTCAAAAGAATGTGATTATCCTTCAAAGTAAAGCTTGTACAAAGAAAAGGAACACTGATATCACTTCTAACAAGACGTTGACATGTCGCAAAAAACTGCTTCTCTTTATCAAGAAACACATGTGTGTTAGTTACTAAAGCTTTTCAGGAAATGAATACACTTTCAAAAGAATGTGATTATCTTTCAAAGTAAATCTTGTACCTAGAAAAGGAATATTGACCTCACTTCAAACAACACTTTGACATGTCGCAAACAACTGCTTCTCCTTATCAAGTAACACAAGTGCGTTTTAACTAAAGCTTTTCAGGAAAGAATACAGTTTCAAAATAGCGTGATTATCTTTCAATGTAAAGCTTGTACAGAGAAAAGGAACACTGATCTCACTAATAACAATACTTTGACATGTCGCAAAAAATGGCCTCTCTTTACAGAGAAACACATGTGCGTTTCTTACTAAAGCTATTTATGAAATAAATACACTTTCAAAGAATGTGGTTATCTTTCAAATTAAAGCTTCTACAGAGAAAAGCAACACTGATCTCAGGTCTAATAGGACGTTGACATGTCGCAAACAACTGCTTCTCATTACCAAGAAACACATGTGCGTTTCTTACTAAAGTTTTTAAAGAAATGAATACACTTTTTAAAGAACCAATTGTATTGCAAAGCAAAGCTTCTACAGAGAATGGAACACTGATCTCCCTTCTAACAATACTTTGACATGTCGCAAACAACGGCTTCTCTTTACAGAGAAACACTTGTGCGTTTCTTACTAAAGCTATTAATGAAATGAATACACTTTCAAAGAATGTGATTATCTTTCAAAGTAAAGCTTCTACAGAGAAATGAATACTGATCACACTTCTAACAAGACTTTGACATGTCAGAAACAACTGCTTCTCTTTACCAAGACACACATGAGCATTATTACTAAAGCATTTCTAGAAATGAATACACTTTCAAAAGAACGTGACTATATTTCAAAATAAAGCTTCCACAGAGAAAATGAACACTGATCTCACTTCTAACAGTAATTTGACACGTCGAAAAGAAGTGCTTTTCTTTACAGAGAAACACATGTACGTTTCTTACTAAAGCTTATCATGAAATGAATACACTTTCAAAAGAATATGATTATACTTCAAAGCAAAGCTTCTACAGAGAAAAGGAACACTGATCTCACTTCTAAAAATACTTGACATGTCGGAAAAAACTGCTTCTCTTTACAGAGAAACACATATGCGTTTCTTCCTAATGCTTTTCATGAAATGAATACACTTTGAAAAGAATGTGATTATCTTTCAAAGTAAAGCTTTTACAGAGAAAGGAACACTGATCTCTCTTCTAAAAATACTTTGACATGATGCATAATACGGCCTTTCTTTACAGAGAAACAACTGTGCGTTTCTTACTAAAGTTATATATGAAACTAATACACTTTCAAAAAACGTGATTATCTTTCAAAATAAAGCTTTGACAGAGAAAAGGAAAACTGATCTCACTTCTAATAGATATTTGACAGTTGCAAACATCTGCTTCTTTACAGAGAAACTCATGTGTGTTTCATACTAAAACTTTTTAAGAAATGAATACACATTCAAAAGAACGTGATTATCATTCAAAGCAAAGCTTCTACAGAGGATGGAACACTGATCTCACTTCTAACAAGACTTTGACATTTAGGAAACAATTGAATCTCTTTACCAAGTAACACGTGTGTTTCTTACTAAAGCTAATCCTGAAATGAATACACTTTCAAAGGAATGTGATTATCTTTCAAAGTAAAGCTTCTACACAGAAAGGAACACTGATCTCTCTTCTAACAATACTTTGACATGTCGCAAAAAATGGCCTCTCTTTAGAGAAACACATGTGCGTTTCTTACTAAAGCTATTTATGAAATGAACACCCTTTCAAAAGAATGTGATTTTCTTTCAAAGTAAACCTGCTACAGAGAAAAGGAATACTGATTTCACTTCAAACAATACTTTGAATGTCGTAAACAACTGCTTCTCCTTACCAAGATACACATGTGTGTTTCATGCTAAAGCTTTTCAAGAAATGAATACACTTTCAAAAGAACATGTTTATATTTCAAAACAAAGATTCTACAGAGAAAAGGAACACTGATCTCACTTCTACCAATACTTTGACATGTCGTAAACAATGGCTTCTCTTTACAAGGAACAGTTGTGCGTTTCTTACTTAAGTTATTTATGAAATGAATACACTTTCAAAGAATGTGATTATCTTTCAAAGTAAAGTTTCTAAAGAGAAATGAACACTGATCTCACTTCTAACAAGGCTTTGACATGTCAGAAACAACTGCCTTTCCTTACCAAGAAACACATGTGTGTTATTACTAAAGCATTTAAAGAAATAAATACACTTTCAAAAGAACGTGATTATATTTCAAATTAAAGCTTGCACACAGAAAATGACTACTGATCTCACTTCTAACAATACTTTGACATGTCGAAAACAACTGCTTCTCCTTACAGAGAAACACATGTGTGTTTCTTACAAAAGTATTTCATGAAATAAATGCACTTTCAAAAAAACGTGATTATCTTCCAAAGTAAAGCTTCTATAGAGAAAAGGAACACTGATCTCACTTCTCAAAAGACTTTGACATGTAGCAAAAACTGCTTCTCTTTACCAAGAAACACATGTGTTTCTTAATAAAGCTTTTCAAGAGATGAATACACTTTCAAAAGAACATGATTATATTTCAAAGCAAAGCTTCTACAGAGAAAAGTAACACTGATCTCACTTCTAACAGTAATTTGCCATGTTGCAAACAACTGCTTTTCTTTACAAAGAAACACTTTTGCGTTTCTTACTAAAGCTATTTTTGAAATGAACTCTTTCAAAACAATGTGATTATCTTCCAAAGTAAAGCTTCTACAGAGAAAAGGAAAACTGATCTCACTTCAAACAGTAATAGATATGTCGGAAAAATCTGCTTCTCTATAAGGAGAAGCACATGTGCATTTCTTAATAAAGCTTTTCCTAAAATGAATACACTTTAAAAAGAACGTGATTATATTTAAAAGCAAAGATTCTACAGAGAAAAGGAACACGGATCTCACTTCTAACAAGCCTTTGACATGTCACAAAGAACTGCTTTGCTTTACAGAAAAAGACATGTGCGTTTCTTACTAAAGCATTTCAAGAAATGAATACACTTTCAAAAGAATGTGATTATCTTTCAAATAAAGCTTCTACAGAGAAAAGGAATACTGATCTCACTTCAAACAATACTTTGACATGTCGCAAACAATTGCTTCTCTTTAACAAGATACACGTGGGTTTCTTAGTAAAGCTTTTCAGGAAATGAATACACTTTCAAAAGAACGTGATTATATTTCAAAGCATAGCTTCTACAGAGAAAAGGAACACTGATCTCACTTCTAACAGTAATTTGACATGTCGCAAACAACTTTTCTTTACACAGAAAGACGTGTGTTTCTTACTAAAGCTATTTATAGAATGAATACACTTTCCAAAGAATGTGACTTTCTTTCAAAGTAAAGCTTCTACGGAGAAAAGGAACATTGATATCACTTCTAACAATAATTTGACACGTCGCAAACAACTGCTTCTCTTTACAGGGAAACACATGTGTGTTTCTTCCTAAAGCTTTTCATGAAATGAATACACTTTGAAATAAATGTGATTATCTTTCAAAGTAAAGCTTCTACAGAGAAAGGAACACTTATCTCTCTTCCAAAAATACTTTGACATGTCGCAAAAAATGGCTTTTCTTTACAGAGAAACAGTTGTGCGTTTCTTACTAAAGCTATTTTTGAAATGAATACACTTTCAAAACAATGAGATTATCTTTCAAAGTAAAGCTTGTAGAGAGAAAAGAAAACTGTTCTCATTTTTAACAGTAATTTGACATGTCACAAACAACTGCTTTTCTTTAGAGAGAAATACATGTATATTTCTTACTAAAGATTTTCAAGAAATGTATACACTTTCAAAAGAACGTGATTATCTTTCAAATTAAAGCTTGTACAGAGAAAAGGAATATTGATCTCACTTCAAACAATATTTTGACATGTCCCAAACAACTGCTTCTCCTAACCAAGTAACACATGTGCTTTGCTTACTAAAGTTTTAAAGAAATGAATACACTTTTAAAAGAACATGATTATATTTCAAAGCAGAGTTTCTACAGAGAATGGAACACTGATCTCACTTCTAACAATACTTTGACATGTCGCAAACAACTGCTTCTCTTTACAGAGAAACACTTGTGCGTTTCTTACTAAAGCTATTAATGAAATGAATACACTTTCAGAAGAATATGATTATCTTTCAAAGTAAAGTTGTACAGAGAAAGGTAAACTGATCTCACTTCTAACAATACTTTGACATGTCGCAAACAACTGCTTCTCTTTACCAAGAAACACATGTGTTTCTAACTAAAGCTGTTCAAGAAATGTATACACTTTCAAAAGAATGTGATTATCCTTCAAAGTAAAGCTTGTACAAAGAAAAGGAACACTGATATCACTTCTAACAAGACGTTGACATGTCGCAAAAAACTGCTTCTCTTTATCAAGAAACACATGTGTGTTAGTTACTAAAGCTTTTCAGGAAATGAATACACTTTCAAAAGAATGTGATTATCTTTCAAAGTAAATCTTGTACCTAGAAAAGGAATATTGACCTCACTTCAAACAACACTTTGACATGTCGCAAACAACTGCTTCTCCTTATCAAGTAACACAAGTGCGTTTTAACTAAAGCTTTTCAGGAAAGAATACAGTTTCAAAATAGCGTGATTATCTTTCAATGTAAAGCTTGTACAGAGAAAAGGAACACTGATCTCACTAATAACAATACTTTGACATGTCGCAAAAAATGGCCTCTCTTTACAGAGAAACACATGTGCGTTTCTTACTAAAGCTATTTATGAAATAAATACACTTTCAAAGAATGTGGTTATCTTTCAAATTAAAGCTTCTACAGAGAAAAGCAACACTGATCTCAGGTCTAATAGGACGTTGACATGTCGCAAACAACTGCTTCTCATTACCAAGAAACACATGTGCGTTTCTTACTAAAGTTTTTAAAGAAATGAATACACTTTTTAAAGAACCAATTGTATTGCAAAGCAAAGCTTCTACAGAGAATGGAACACTGATCTCCCTTCTAACAATACTTTGACATGTCGCAAACAACGGCTTCTCTTTATAGAGAAACACTTGTGCGTTTCTTACTAAAGCTATTAATGAAATGAATACACTTTCAAAGAATGTGATTATCTTTCAAAGTAAAGCTTCTACAGAGAAATGAATACTGATCACACTTCTAACAAGACTTTGACATGTCAGAAACAACTGCTTCTCTTTACCAAGACACACATGAGCATTATTACTAAAGCATTTCTAGAAATGAATACACTTTCAAAAGAACGTGACTATATTTCAAAATAAAGCTTCCACAGAGAAAATGAACACTGATCTCACTTCTAACAGTAATTTGACACGTCGAAAAGAAGTGCTTTTCTTTACAGAGAAACACATGTACGTTTCTTACTAAAGCTTATCATGAAATGAATACACTTTCAAAAGAATATGATTATACTTCAAAGCAAAGCTTCTACAGAGAAAAGGAACACTGATCTCACTTCTAAAAATACTTGACATGTCGGAAAAAACTGCTTCTCTTTACAGAGAAACACATATGCGTTTCTTCCTAATGCTTTTCATGAAATGAATACACTTTGAAAAGAATGTGATTATCTTTCAAAGTAAAGCTTTTACAGAGAAAGGAACACTGATCTCTCTTCTAAAAATACTTTGACATGATGCATAATACGGCCTTTCTTTACAGAGAAACAACTGTGCGTTTCTTACTAAAGTTATATATGAAACTAATACACTTTCAAAAAACGTGATTATCTTTCAAAATAAAGCTTTGACAGAGAAAAGGAAAACTGATCTCACTTCTAATAGATATTTGACAGTTGCAAACATCTGCTTCTTTACAGAGAAACTCATGTGTGTTTCATACTAAAACTTTTTAAGAAATGAATACACATTCAAAAGAATGTGATTATCATTCAAAGCAAAGCTTCTACAGAGGATGGAACACTGATCTCACTTCTAACAAGACTTTGACATTTAGGAAACAATTGAATCTCTTTACCAAGTAACACGTGTGTTTCTTACTAAAGCTAATCCTGAAATGAATACACTTTCAAAGGAATGTGATTATCTTTCAAAGTAAAGCTTCTACACAGAAAGGAACACTGATCTCTCTTCTAACAATACTTTGACGTGTCGCAAAAAATGGCCTCTCTTTAGAGAAACACATGTGCGTTTCTTACTAAAGCTATTTATGAAATGAACACCCTTTCAAAAGAATGTGATTTTCTTTCAAAGTAAACCTGCTACAGAGAAAAGGAATACTGATTTCACTTCAAACAATACTTTGAATGTCGTAAACAACTGCTTCTCCTTACCAAGATACACATGTGTGTTTCATGCTAAAGCTTTTCAAGAAATGAATACACTTTCAAAAGAATGTGAATATCTTTCAAAGTAAAGCTTGTACAGAGAAAAGGAATGCGGATCTCACTTCTACCAATACTTTAACATGTTCCAAAGAACTGCTTCTCTTTACAGAAAAACACATGTGCTTTTCTTACAAAAGCATTTCATGAAATAAATACACATTCAAAAGAACGTTATTATCTTTCAAAGTAAAACTTCTGCAGAGAAAAGGAAAACTAATCTCACTTCTAACAGTAATTTGACATGTCGCAAACATCTGCTTCTCTTTACAGAGAAACACATGTGCGTTTCTTACTAAAGCTTTTCAAGATATGAATACACTTTCAAAAGAACATGTTTATATTTCAAAACAAAGATTCTACAGAGAAAAGGAACACTGATCTCACGTCTACCAATACTTTGACATGTCGTAAACAATGGCTTCTCTTTACAAGGAACAGTTGTGCGTTTCTTACTTAAGTTATTTATGAAATGAATACACTTTGAAAAGAATGTGATTATCTTTCAAAGTAAAGTTTCTAAAGAGAAATGAACACTGATCTCACTTCTAACAAGGCTTTGACATGTCAGAAACAACTGCCTTTCCTTACCAAGAAACACATGTGTGTTATTACTAAAGCATTTAAAGAAATAAATACACTTTCAAAAGAACGTGATTATATTTCAAATTAAAGCTTGCACACAGAAAATGACTACTGATCTCACTTCTAACAATACTTTGACATGTCGAAAACAACTGCTTCTCCTTACAGAGAAACACATGTGTGTTTCTTACAAAAGTATTTCATGAAATAAATGCACTTTCAAAAAAACGTGATTATCTTCCAAAGTAAAGCTTCTATAGAGAAAAGGAACACTGATCTCACTTCTCAAAAGACTTTGACATGTAGCAAAAACTGCTTCTCTTTACCAAGAAACACATGTGTTTCTTAATAAAGCTTTTCAAGAGATGAATACACTTTCAAAAGAACATGATTATATTTCAAAGCAAAGCTTCTACAGAGAAAAGTAACACTGATCTCACTTCTAACAGTAATTTGCCATGTTGCAAACAACTGCTTTTCTTTACAAAGAAACACTTTTGCGTTTCTTACTAAAGCTATTTTTGAAAACAACTCTTTCAAAACAATGTGATTATCTTCCAAAGTAAAGCTTCTACAGAGAAAAGGAAAACTGATCTCACTTCAAACAGTAATAGATATGTCGGAAAAATCTGCTTCTCTATAAGGAGAAGCACATGTGCATTTCTTAATAAAGCTTTTCCTAAAATGAATACACTTTAAAAAGAACGTGATTATATTTAAAAGCAAAGATTCTACAGAGAAAAGGAACACGGATCTCACTTCTAACAAGCCTTTGACATGTCACAAAGAACTGCTTTGCTTTACAGAAAAAGACATGTGCGTTTCTTACTAAAGCATTTCAAGAAATGAATACACTTTCAAAAGAATGTGATTATCTTTCAAATAAAGCTTCTACAGAGAAAAGGAATACTGATCTCACTTCAAACAATACTTTGACATGTCGCAAACAATTGCTTCTCTTTAACAAGATACACGTGGGTTTCTTAGTAAAGCTTTTCAGGAAATGAATACACTTTCAAAAGAACGTGATTATATTTCAAAGCATAGCTTCTACAGAGAAAAGGAACACTGATCTCACTTCTAACAGTAATTTGACATGTCGCAAACAACTTTTCTTTACACAGAAAGACGTGTGTTTCTTACTAAAGCTATTTATAGAATGAATACACTTTCCAAAGAATGTGACTTTCTTTCAAAGTAAAGCTTCTACGGAGAAAAGGAACATTGATATCACTTCTAACAATAATTTGACACGTCGCAAACAACTGCTTCTCTTTACAGGGAAACACATGTGTGTTTCTTCCTAAAGCTTTTCATGAAATGAATACACTTTGAAATAAATGTGATTATCTTTCAAAGTAAAGCTTCTACAGAGAAAGGAACACTTATCTCTCTTCCAAAAATACTTTGACATGTCGCAAAAAATGGCTTTTCTTTACAGAGAAACAGTTGTGCGTTTCTTACTAAAGCTATTTTTGAAATGAATACACTTTCAAAACAATGAGATTATCTTTCAAAGTAAAGCTTGTAGAGAGAAAAGAAAACTGTTCTCATTTTTAACAGTAATTTGACATGTCACAAACAACTGCTTTTCTTTAGAGAGAAATACATGTATGTTTCTTACTAAAGATTTTCAAGAAATGTATACACTTTCAAAAGAACGTGATTATCTTTCAAATTAAAGCTTGTACAGAGAAAAGGAATATTGATCTCACTTCAAACAATATTTTGACATGTCCCAAACAACTGCTTCTCCTAACCAAGTAACACATGTGCTTTGCTTACTAAAGTTTTAAAGAAATGAATACACTTTTAAAAGAACATGATTATATTTCAAAGCAGAGTTTCTACAGAGAATGGAACACTGATCTCACTTCTAACAATACTTTGACATGTCGCAAACAACTGCTTCTCTTTACAGAGAAACACTTGTGCGTTTCTTACTAAAGCTATTAATGAAATGAATACACTTTCAGAAGAATATGATTATCTTTCAAAGTAAAGTTGTACAGAGAAAGGTAAACTGATCTCACTTCTAACAATACTTTGACATGTCGCAAACAACTGCTTCTCTTTACCAAGAAACACATGTGTTTCTAACTAAAGCTGTTCAAGAAATGTATACACTTTCAAAAGAATGTGATTATCCTTCAAAGTAAAGCTTGTACAAAGAAAAGGAACACTGATATCACTTCTAACAAGACGTTGACATGTCGCAAAAAACTGCTTCTCTTTATCAAGAAACACATGTGTGTTAGTTACTAAAGCTTTTCAGGAAATGAATACACTTTCAAAAGAATGTGATTATCTTTCAAAGTAAATCTTGTACCTAGAAAAGGAATATTGACCTCACTTCAAACAACACTTTGACATGTCGCAAACAACTGCTTCTCCTTATCAAGTAACACAAGTGCGTTTTAACTAAAGCTTTTCAGGAAAGAATACAGTTTCAAAATAGCGTGATTATCTTTCAATGTAAAGCTTGTACAGAGAAAAGGAACACTGATCTCACTAATAACAATACTTTGACATGTCGCAAAAAATGGCCTCTCTTTACAGAGAAACACATGTGCGTTTCTTACTAAAGCTATTTATGAAATAAATACACTTTCAAAGAATGTGGTTATCTTTCAAATTAAAGCTTCTACAGAGAAAAGCAACACTGATCTCAGGTCTAATAGGACGTTGACATGTCGCAAACAACTGCTTCTCATTACCAAGAAACACATGTGCGTTTCTTACTAAAGTTTTTAAAGAAATGAATACACTTTTTAAAGAACCAATTGTATTGCAAAGCAAAGCTTCTACAGAGAATGGAACACTGATCTCCCTTCTAACAATACTTTGACATGTCGCAAACAACGGCTTCTCTTTACAGAGAAACACTTGTGCGTTTCTTACTAAAGCTATTAATGAAATGAATACACTTTCAAAGAATGTGATTATCTTTCAAAGTAAAGCTTCTACAGAGAAATGAATACTGATCACACTTCTAACAAGACTTTGACATGTCAGAAACAACTGCTTCTCTTTACCAAGACACACATGAGCATTATTACTAAAGCATTTCTAGAAATGAATACACTTTCAAAAGAACGTGACTATATTTCAAAATAAAGCTTCCACAGAGAAAATGAACACTGATCTCACTTCTAACAGTAATTTGACACGTCGAAAAGAAGTGCTTTTCTTTACAGAGAAACACATGTACGTTTCTTACTAAAGCTTATCATGAAATGAATACACTTTCAAAAGAATATGATTATACTTCAAAGCAAAGCTTCTACAGAGAAAAGGAACACTGATCTCACTTCTAAAAATACTTGACATGTCGGAAAAAACTGCTTCTCTTTACAGAGAAACACATATGCGTTTCTTCCTAATGCTTTTCATGAAATGAATACACTTTGAAAAGAATGTGATTATCTTTCAAAGTAAAGCTTTTACAGAGAAAGGAACACTGATCTCTCTTCTAAAAATACTTTGACATGATGCATAATACGGCCTTTCTTTACAGAGAAACAACTGTGCGTTTCTTACTAAAGTTATATATGAAACTAATACACTTTCAAAAAACGTGATTATCTTTCAAAATAAAGCTTTGACAGAGAAAAGGAAAACTGATCTCACTTCTAATAGATATTTGACAGTTGCAAACATCTGCTTCTTTACAGAGAAACTCATGTGTGTTTCATACTAAAACTTTTTAAGAAATGAATACACATTCAAAAGAACGTGATTATCATTCAAAGCAAAGCTTCTACAGAGGATGGAACACTGATCTCACTTCTAACAAGACTTTGACATTTAGGAAACAATTGAATCTCTTTACCAAGTAACACGTGTGTTTCTTACTAAAGCTAATCCTGAAATGAATACACTTTCAAAGGAATGTGATTATCTTTCAAAGTAAAGCTTCTACACAGAAAGGAACACTGATCTCTCTTCTAACAATACTTTGACATGTCGCAAAAAATGGCCTCTCTTTAGAGAAACACATGTGCGTTTCTTACTAAAGCTATTTATGAAATGAACACCCTTTCAAAAGAATGTGATTTTCTTTCAAAGTAAACCTGCTACAGAGAAAAGGAATACTGATTTCACTTCAAACAATACTTTGAATGTCGTAAACAACTGCTTCTCCTTACCAAGATACACATGTGTGTTTCATGCTAAAGCTTTTCAAGAAATGAATACACTTTCAAAAGAATGTGAATATCTTTCAAAGTAAAGCTTGTACAGAGAAAAGGAATGCGGATCTCACTTCTACCAATACTTTAACATGTTCCAAAGAACTGCTTCTCTTTACAGAAAAACACATGTGCTTTTCTTACAAAAGCATTTCATGAAATAAATACACATTCAAAAGAACGTTATTATCTTTCAAAGTAAAACTTCTGCAGAGAAAAGGAAAACTAATCTCACTTCTAACAGTAATTTGACATGTCGCAAACATCTGCTTCTCTTTACAGAGAAACACATGTGCGTTTCTTACTAAAGCTTTTCAAGATATGAATACACTTTCAAAAGAACATGTTTATATTTCAAAACAAAGATTCTACAGAGAAAAGGAACACTGATCTCACTTCTACCAATACTTTGACATGTCGTAAACAATGGCTTCTCTTTACAAGGAACAGTTGTGCGTTTCTTACTTAAGTTATTTATGAAATGAATACACTTTCAAAGAATGTGATTATCTTTCAAAGTAAAGTTTCTAAAGAGAAATGAACACTGATCTCACTTCTAACAAGGCTTTGACATGTCAGAAACAACTGCCTTTCCTTACCAAGAAACACATGTGTGTTATTACTAAAGCATTTAAAGAAATAAATACACTTTCAAAAGAACGTGATTATATTTCAAATTAAAGCTTGCACACAGAAAATGACTACTGATCTCACTTCTAACAATACTTTGACATGTCGAAAACAACTGCTTCTCCTTACAGAGAAACACATGTGTGTTTCTTACAAAAGTATTTCATGAAATAAATGCACTTTCAAAAAAACGTGATTATCTTCCAAAGTAAAGCTTCTATAGAGAAAAGGAACACTGATCTCACTTCTCAAAAGACTTTGACATGTAGCAAAAACTGCTTCTCTTTACCAAGAAACACATGTGTTTCTTAATAAAGCTTTTCAAGAGATGAATACACTTTCAAAAGAACATGATTATATTTCAAAGCAAAGCTTCTACAGAGAAAAGTAACACTGATCTCACTTCTAACAGTAATTTGCCATGTTGCAAACAACTGCTTTTCTTTACAAAGAAACACTTTTGCGTTTCTTATTAAAGCTATTTTTGAAATGAACTCTTTCAAAACAATGTGATTATCTTCCAAAGTAAAGCTTCTACAGAGAAAAGGAAAACTGATCTCACTTCAAACAGTAATAGATATGTCGGAAAAATCTGCTTCTCTATAAGGAGAAGCACATGTGCATTTCTTAATAAAGCTTTTCCTAAAATGAATACACTTTAAAAAGAACGTGATTATATTTAAAAGCAAAGATTCTACAGAGAAAAGGAACACGGATCTCACTTCTAACAAGCCTTTGACATGTCACAAAGAACTGCTTTGCTTTACAGAAAAAGACATGTGCGTTTCTTACTAAAGCATTTCAAGAAATGAATACACTTTCAAAAGAATGTGATTATCTTTCAAATAAAGCTTCTACAGAGAAAAGGAATACTGATCTCACTTCAAACAATACTTTGACATGTCGCAAACAATTGCTTCTCTTTAACAAGATACACGTGGGTTTCTTAGTAAAGCTTTTCAGGAAATGAATACACTTTCAAAAGAACGTGATTATATTTCAAAGCATAGCTTCTACAGAGAAAAGGAACACTGATCTCACTTCTAACAGTAATTTGACATGTCGCAAACAACTTTTCTTTACACAGAAAGACGTGTGTTTCTTACTAAAGCTATTTATAAAATGAATACACTTTCCAAAGAATGTGACTTTCTTTCAAAGTAAAGCTTCTACGGAGAAAAGGAACATTGATATCACTTCTAACAATAATTTGACACGTCGCAAACAACTGCTTCTCTTTACAGGGAAACACATGTGTGTTTCTTCCTAAAGCTTTTCATGAAATGAATACACTTTGAAATAAATGTGATTATCTTTCAAAGTAAAGCTTCTACAGAGAAAGGAACACTTATCTCTCTTCCAAAAATACTTTGACATGTCGCAAAAAATGGCTTTTCTTTACAGAGAAACAGTTGTGCGTTTCTTACTAAAGCTATTTTTGAAATGAATACACTTTCAAAACAATGAGATTATCTTTCAAAGTAAAGCTTGTAGAGAGAAAAGAAAACTGTTCTCATTTTTAACAGTAATTTGACATGTCACAAACAACTGCTTTTCTTTAGAGAGAAATACATGTATGTTTCTTACTAAAGATTTTCAAGAAATGTATACACTTTCAAAAGAACGTGATTATCTTTCAAATTAAAGCTTGTACAGAGAAAAGGAATATTGATCTCACTTCAAACAATATTTTGACATGTCCCAAACAACTGCTTCTCCTAACCAAGTAACACATGTGCTTTGCTTACTAAAGTTTTAAAGAAATGAATACACTTTTAAAAGAACATGATTATATTTCAAAGCAGAGTTTCTACAGAGAATGGAACACTGATCTCACTTCTAACAATACTTTGACATGTCGCAAACAACTGCTTCTCTTTACAGAGAAACACTTGTGCGTTTCTTACTAAAGCTATTAATGAAATGAATACACTTTCAGAAGAATATGATTATCTTTCAAAGTAAAGTTGTACAGAGAAAGGTAAACTGATCTCACTTCTAACAATACTTTGACATGTCGCAAACAACTGCTTCTCTTTACCAAGAAACACATGTGTTTCTAACTAAAGCTGTTCAAGAAATGTATACACTTTCAAAAGAATGTGATTATCCTTCAAAGTAAAGCTTGTACAAAGAAAAGGAACACTGATATCACTTCTAACAAGACGTTGACATGTCGCAAAAAACTGCTTCTCTTTATCAAGAAACACATGTGTGTTAGTTACTAAAGCTTTTCAGGAAATGAATACACTTTCAAAAGAATGTGATTATCTTTCAAAGTAAATCTTGTACCTAGAAAAGGAATATTGACCTCACTTCAAACAACACTTTGACATGTCGCAAACAACTGCTTCTCCTTACCAAGTAACACAAGTGCGTTTTAACTAAAGCTTTTCAGGAAAGAATACAGTTTCAAAATAGCGTGATTATCTTTCAATGTAAAGCTTGTACAGAGAAAAGGAACACTGATCTCACTTCTAACAATACTTTGACATGTCGTAAACAATGGCTTCTCTTTACAAGGAACAGTTGTGCATTTCTTACTTAAGTTATTTATGAAATGAATACACTTTCAAAGAATGTGGTTATCTTTCAAATTAAAGCTTCTACAGAGAAAAGCAACACTGATCTCAGGTCTAATAGGACGTTGACATGTCGCAAACAACTGCTTCTCATTACCAAGAAACACATGTGCGTTTCTTACTAAAGTTTTTAAAGAAATGAATACACTTTTTAAAGAACCAATTGTATTGCAAAGCAAAGCTTCTACAGAGAATGGAACACTGATCTCCCTTCTAACAATACTTTGACATGTCGCAAACAACGGCTTCTCTTTATAGAGAAACACTTGTGCGTTTCTTACTAAAGCTATTAATGAAATGAATACACTTTCAAAGAATGTGATTATCTTTCAAAGTAAAGCTTCTACAGAGAAATGAATACTGATCACACTTCTAACAAGACTTTGACATGTCAGAAACAACTGCTTCTCTTTACCAAGACACACATGAGCATTATTACCAAAGCATTTCTAGAAATGTATACACTTTCAAAAGAACGTGACTATATTTCAAAATAAAGCTTCCACAGAGAAAATGAACACTGATCTCACTTCTAACAGTAATTTGACACGTCGAAAAGAAGTGCTTTTCTTTACAGAGAAACACATGTACGTTTCTTACTAAAGCTTATCATGAAATGAATACACTTTCAAAAGAATATGATTATACTTCAAAGCAAAGCTTCTACAGAGAAAAGGAACACTGATCTCACTTCTAAAAATACTTGACATGTCGGAAAAAACTGCTTCTCTTTACAGAGAAACACATATGCGTTTCTTCCTAATGCTTTTCATGAAATGAATACACTTTGAAAAGAATGTGATTATCTTTCAAAGTAAAGCTTTTACAGAGAAAGGAACACTGATCTCTCTTCTAAAAATACTTTGACATGATGCATAATACGGCCTTTCTTTACAGAGAAACAACTGTGCGTTTCTTACTAAAGTTATATATGAAACTAATACACTTTCAAAAAACGTGATTATCTTTCAAAATAAAGCTTTGACAGAGAAAAGGAAAACTGATCTCACTTCTAATAGATATTTGACAGTTGCAAACATCTGCTTCTTTACAGAGAAACTCATGTGTGTTTCATACTAAAACTTTTTAAGAAATGAATACACATTCAAAAGAACGTGATTATCATTCAAAGCAAAGCTTCTACAGAGGATGGAACACTGATCTCACTTCTAACAAGACTTTGACATTTAGGAAACAATTGAATCTCTTTACCAAGTAACACGTGTGTTTCTTACTAAAGCTAATCCTGAAATGAATACACTTTCAAAGGAATGTGATTATCTTTCAAAGTAAAGCTTCTACACAGAAAGGAACACTGATCTCTCTTCTAACAATACTTTGACATGTCGCAAAAAATGGCCTCTCTTTAGAGAAACACATGTGCGTTTCTTACTAAAGCTATTTATGAAATGAACACCCTTTCAAAAGAATGTGATTTTCTTTCAAAGTAAACCTGCTACAGAGAAAAGGAATACTGATTTCACTTCAAACAATACTTTGAATGTCGTAAACAACTGCTTCTCCTTACCAAGATACACATGTGTGTTTCATGCTAAAGCTTTTCAAGAAATGAATACACTTTCAAAAGAATGTGAATATCTTTCAAAGTAAAGCTTGTACAGAGAAAAGGAATGCGGATCTCACTTCTACCAATACTTTAACATGTTCCAAAGAACTGCTTCTCTTTACAGAAAAACACATGTGCTTTTCTTACAAAAGCATTTCATGAAATAAATACACATTCAAAAGAACGTTATTATCTTTCAAAGTAAAACTTCTGCAGAGAAAAGGAAAACTAATCTCACTTCTAACAGTAATTTGACATGTCGCAAACATCTGCTTCTCTTTACAGAGAAACACATGTGCGTTTCTTACTAAAGCTTTTCAAGATATGAATACACTTTCAAAAGAACATGTTTATATTTCAAAACAAAGATTCTACAGAGAAAAGGAACACTGATCTCACGTCTACCAATACTTTGACATGTCGTAAACAATGGCTTCTCTTTACAAGGAACAGTTGTGCGTTTCTTACTTAAGTTATTTATGAAATGAATACACTTTGAAAAGAATGTGATTATCTTTCAAAGTAAAGTTTCTAAAGAGAAATGAACACTGATCTCACTTCTAACAAGGCTTTGACATGTCAGAAACAACTGCCTTTCCTTACCAAGAAACACATGTGTGTTATTACTAAAGCATTTAAAGAAATAAATACACTTTCAAAAGAACGTGATTATATTTCAAATTAAAGCTTGCACACAGAAAATGACTACTGATCTCACTTCTAACAATACTTTGACATGTCGAAAACAACTGCTTCTCCTTACAGAGAAACACATGTGTGTTTCTTACAAAAGTATTTCATGAAATAAATGCACTTTCAAAAAAACGTGATTATCTTCCAAAGTAAAGCTTCTATAGAGAAAAGGAACACTGATCTCACTTCTCAAAAGACTTTGACATGTAGCAAAAACTGCTTCTCTTTACCAAGAAACACATGTGTTTCTTAATAAAGCTTTTCAAGAGATGAATACACTTTCAAAAGAACATGATTATATTTCAAAGCAAAGCTTCTACAGAGAAAAGTAACACTGATCTCACTTCTAACAGTAATTTGCCATGTTGCAAACAACTGCTTTTCTTTACAAAGAAACACTTTTGCGTTTCTTACTAAAGCTATTTTTGAAATGAACTCTTTCAAAACAATGTGATTATCTTCCAAAGTAAAGCTTCTACAGAGAAAAGGAAAACTGATCTCACTTCAAACAGTAATAGATATGTCGGAAAAATCTGCTTCTCTATAAGGAGAAGCACATGTGCATTTCTTAATAAAGCTTTTCCTAAAATGAATACACTTTAAAAAGAACGTGATTATATTTAAAAGCAAAGATTCTACAGAGAAAAGGAACACGGATCTCACTTCTAACAAGCCTTTGACATGTCACAAAGAACTGCTTTGCTTTACAGAAAAAGACATGTGCGTTTCTTACTAAAGCATTTCAAGAAATGAATACACTTTCAAAAGAATGTGATTATCTTTCAAATAAAGCTTCTACAGAGAAAAGGAATACTGATCTCACTTCAAACAATACTTTGACATGTCGCAAACAATTGCTTCTCTTTAACAAGATACACGTGGGTTTCTTAGTAAAGCTTTTCAGGAAATGAATACACTTTCAAAAGAACGTGATTATATTTCAAAGCATAGCTTCTACAGAGAAAAGGAACACTGATCTCACTTCTAACAGTAATTTGACATGTCGCAAACAACTTTTCTTTACACAGAAAGACGTGTGTTTCTTACTAAAGCTATTTATAAAATGAATACACTTTCCAAAGAATGTGACTTTCTTTCAAAGTAAAGCTTCTACGGAGAAAAGGAACATTGATATCACTTCTAACAATAATTTGACACGTCGCAAACAACTGCTTCTCTTTACAGGGAAACACATGTGTGTTTCTTCCTAAAGCTTTTCATGAAATGAATACACTTTGAAATAAATGTGATTATCTTTCAAAGTAAAGCTTCTACAGAGAAAGGAACACTTATCTCTCTTCCAAAAATACTTTGACATGTCGCAAAAAATGGCTTTTCTTTACAGAGAAACAGTTGTGCGTTTCTTACTAAAGCTATTTTTGAAATGAATACACTTTCAAAACAATGAGATTATCTTTCAAAGTAAAGCTTGTAGAGAGAAAAGAAAACTGTTCTCATTTTTAACAGTAATTTGACATGTCACAAACAACTGCTTTTCTTTAGAGAGAAATACATGTATGTTTCTTACTAAAGATTTTCAAGAAATGTATACACTTTCAAAAGAACGTGATTATCTTTCAAATTAAAGCTTGTACAGAGAAAAGGAATATTGATCTCACTTCAAACAATATTTTGACATGTCCCAAACAACTGCTTCTCCTAACCAAGTAACACATGTGCTTTGCTTACTAAAGTTTTAAAGAAATGAATACACTTTTAAAAGAACATGATTATATTTCAAAGCAGAGTTTCTACAGAGAATGGAACACTGATCTCACTTCTAACAATACTTTGACATGTCGCAAACAACTGCTTCTCTTTACAGAGAAACACTTGTGCGTTTCTTACTAAAGCTATTAATGAAATGAATACACTTTCAGAAGAATATGATTATCTTTCAAAGTAAAGTTGTACAGAGAAAGGTAAACTGATCTCACTTCTAACAATACTTTGACATGTCGCAAACAACTGCTTCTCTTTACCAAGAAACACATGTGTTTCTAACTAAAGCTGTTCAAGAAATGTATACACTTTCAAAAGAATGTGATTATCCTTCAAAGTAAAGCTTGTACAAAGAAAAGGAACACTGATATCACTTCTAACAAGACGTTGACATGTCGCAAAAAACTGCTTCTCTTTATCAAGAAACACATGTGTGTTAGTTACTAAAGCTTTTCAGGAAATGAATACACTTTCAAAAGAATGTGATTATCTTTCAAAGTAAATCTTGTACCTAGAAAAGGAATATTGACCTCACTTCAAACAACACTTTGACATGTCGCAAACAACTGCTTCTCCTTACCAAGTAACACAAGTGCGTTTTAACTAAAGCTTTTCAGGAAAGAATACAGTTTCAAAATAGCGTGATTATCTTTCAATGTAAAGCTTGTACAGAGAAAAGGAACACTGATCTCACTTCTAACAATACTTTGACATGTCGTAAACAATGGCTTCTCTTTACAAGGAACAGTTGTGCATTTCTTACTTAAGTTATTTATGAAATGAATACACTTTCAAAGAATGTGGTTATCTTTCAAATTAAAGCTTCTACAGAGAAAAGCAACACTGATCTCAGGTCTAATAGGACGTTGACATGTCGCAAACAACTGCTTCTCATTACCAAGAAACACATGTGCGTTTCTTACTAAAGTTTTTAAAGAAATGAATACACTTTTTAAAGAACCAATTGTATTGCAAAGCAAAGCTTCTACAGAGAATGGAACACTGATCTCCCTTCTAACAATACTTTGACATGTCGCAAACAACGGCTTCTCTTTACAGAGAAACACTTGTGCGTTTCTTACTAAAGCTATTAATGAAATGAATACACTTTCAAAGAATGTGATTATCTTTCAAAGTAAAGCTTCTACAGAGAAATGAATACTGATCACACTTCTAACAAGACTTTGACATGTCAGAAACAACTGCTTCTCTTTACCAAGACACACATGAGCATTATTACTAAAGCATTTCTAGAAATGAATACACTTTCAAAAGAACGTGACTATATTTCAAAATAAAGCTTCCACAGAGAAAATGAACACTGATCTCACTTCTAACAGTAATTTGACACGTCGAAAAGAAGTGCTTTTCTTTACAGAGAAACACATGTACGTTTCTTACTAAAGCTTATCATGAAATGAATACACTTTCAAAAGAATATGATTATACTTCAAAGCAAAGCTTCTACAGAGAAAAGGAACACTGATCTCACTTCTAAAAATACTTGACATGTCGGAAAAAACTGCTTCTCTTTACAGAGAAACACATATGCGTTTCTTCCTAATGCTTTTCATGAAATGAATACACTTTGAAAAGAATGTGATTATCTTTCAAAGTAAAGCTTTTACAGAGAAAGGAACACTGATCTCTCTTCTAAAAATACTTTGACATGATGCATAATACGGCCTTTCTTTACAGAGAAACAACTGTGCGTTTCTTACTAAAGTTATATATGAAACTAATACACTTTCAAAAAACGTGATTATCTTTCAAAATAAAGCTTTGACAGAGAAAAGGAAAACTGATCTCACTTCTAATAGATATTTGACAGTTGCAAACATCTGCTTCTTTACAGAGAAACTCATGTGTGTTTCATACTAAAACTTTTTAAGAAATGAATACACATTCAAAAGAACGTGATTATCATTCAAAGCAAAGCTTCTACAGAGGATGGAACACTGATCTCACTTCTAACAAGACTTTGACATTTAGGAAACAATTGAATCTCTTTACCAAGTAACACGTGTGTTTCTTACTAAAGCTAATCCTGAAATGAATACACTTTCAAAGGAATGTGATTATCTTTCAAAGTAAAGCTTCTACACAGAAAGGAACACTGATCTCTCTTCTAACAATACTTTGACATGTCGCAAAAAATGGCCTCTCTTTAGAGAAACACATGTGCGTTTCTTACTAAAGCTATTTATGAAATGAACACCCTTTCAAAAGAATGTGATTTTCTTTCAAAGTAAACCTGCTACAGAGAAAAGGAATACTGATTTCACTTCAAACAATACTTTGAATGTCGTAAACAACTGCTTCTCCTTACCAAGATACACATGTGTGTTTCATGCTAAAGCTTTTCAAGAAATGAATACACTTTCAAAAGAATGTGAATATCTTTCAAAGTAAAGCTTGTACAGAGAAAAGGAATGCGGATCTCACTTCTACCAATACTTTAACATGTTCCAAAGAACTGCTTCTCTTTACAGAAAAACACATGTGCTTTTCTTACAAAAGCATTTCATGAAATAAATACACATTCAAAAGAACGTTATTATCTTTCAAAGTAAAACTTCTGCAGAGAAAAGGAAAACTAATCTCACTTCTAACAGTAATTTGACATGTCGCAAACATCTGCTTCTCTTTACAGAGAAACACATGTGCGTTTCTTACTAAAGCTTTTCAAGATATGAATACACTTTCAAAAGAACATGTTTATATTTCAAAACAAAGATTCTACAGAGAAAAGGAACACTGATCTCACTTCTACCAATACTTTGACATGTCGTAAACAATGGCTTCTCTTTACAAGGAACAGTTGTGCGTTTCTTACTTAAGTTATTTATGAAATGAATACACTTTGAAAAGAATGTGATTATCTTTCAAAGTAAAGTTTCTAAAGAGAAATGAACACTGATCTCACTTCTAACAAGGCTTTGACATGTCAGAAACAACTGCCTTTCCTTACCAAGAAACACATGTGTGTTATTACTAAAGCATTTAAAGAAATAAATACACTTTCAAAAGAACGTGATTATATTTCAAATTAAAGCTTGCACACAGAAAATGACTACTGATCTCACTTCTAACAATACTTTGACATGTCGAAAACAACTGCTTCTCCTTACAGAGAAACACATGTGTGTTTCTTACAAAAGTATTTCATGAAATAAATGCACTTTCAAAAAAACGTGATTATCTTCCAAAGTAAAGCTTCTATAGAGAAAAGGAACACTGATCTCACTTCTCAAAAGACTTTGACATGTAGCAAAAACTGCTTCTCTTTACCAAGAAACACATGTGTTTCTTAATAAAGCTTTTCAAGAGATGAATACACTTTCAAAAGAACATGATTATATTTCAAAGCAAAGCTTCTACAGAGAAAAGTAACACTGATCTCACTTCTAAAAGTAATTTGCCATGTTGCAAACAACTGCTTTTCTTTACAAAGAAACACTTTTGCGTTTCTTACTAAAGCTATTTTTGAAATGAACTCTTTCAAAACAATGTGATTATCTTCCAAAGTAAAGCTTCTACAGAGAAAAGGAAAACTGATCTCACTTCAAACAGTAATAGATATGTCGGAAAAATCTGCTTCTCTATAAGGAGAAGCACATGTGCATTTCTTAATAAAGCTTTTCCTAAAATGAATACACTTTAAAAAGAACGTGATTATATTTAAAAGCAAAGATTCTACAGAGAAAAGGAACACGGATCTCACTTCTAACAAGCCTTTGACATGTCACAAAGAACTGCTTTGCTTTACAGAAAAAGACATGTGCGTTTCTTACTAAAGCATTTCAAGAAATGAATACACTTTCAAAAGAATGTGATTATCTTTCAAATAAAGCTTCTACAGAGAAAAGGAATACTGATCTCACTTCAAACAATACTTTGACATGTCGCAAACAATTGCTTCTCTTTAACAAGATACACGTGGGTTTCTTAGTAAAGCTTTTCAGGAAATGAATACACTTTCAAAAGAACGTGATTATATTTCAAAGCATAGCTTCTACAGAGAAAAGGAACACTGATCTCACTTCTAACAGTAATTTGACATGTCGCAAACAACTTTTCTTTACACAGAAAGACGTGTGTTTCTTACTAAAGCTATTTATAAAATGAATACACTTTCCAAAGAATGTGACTTTCTTTCAAAGTAAAGCTTCTACGGAGAAAAGGAACATTGATATCACTTCTAACAATAATTTGACACGTCGCAAACAACTGCTTCTCTTTACAGGGAAACACATGTGTGTTTCTTCCTAAAGCTTTTCATGAAATGAATACACTTTGAAATAAATGTGATTATCTTTCAAAGTAAAGCTTCTACAGAGAAAGGAACACTTATCTCTCTTCCAAAAATACTTTGACATGTCGCAAAAAATGGCTTTTCTTTACAGAGAAACAGTTGTGCGTTTCTTACTAAAGCTATTTTTGAAATGAATACACTTTCAAAACAATGAGATTATCTTTCAAAGTAAAGCTTGTAGAGAGAAAAGAAAACTGTTCTCATTTTTAACAGTAATTTGACATGTCACAAACAACTGCTTTTCTTTAGAGAGAAATACATGTATGTTTCTTACTAAAGATTTTCAAGAAATGTATACACTTTCAAAAGAACGTGATTATCTTTCAAATTAAAGCTTGTACAGAGAAAAGGAATATTGATCTCACTTCAAACAATATTTTGACATGTCCCAAACAACTGCTTCTCCTAACCAAGTAACACATGTGCTTTGCTTACTAAAGTTTTAAAGAAATGAATACACTTTTAAAAGAACATGATTATATTTCAAAGCAGAGTTTCTACAGAGAATGGAACACTGATCTCACTTCTAACAATACTTTGACATGTCGCAAACAACTGCTTCTCTTTACAGAGAAACACTTGTGCGTTTCTTACTAAAGCTATTAATGAAATGAATACACTTTCAGAAGAATATGATTATCTTTCAAAGTAAAGTTGTACAGAGAAAGGTAAACTGATCTCACTTCTAACAATACTTTGACATGTCGCAAACAACTGCTTCTCTTTACCAAGAAACACATGTGTTTCTAACTAAAGCTGTTCAAGAAATGTATACACTTTCAAAAGAATGTGATTATCCTTCAAAGTAAAGCTTGTACAAAGAAAAGGAACACTGATATCACTTCTAACAAGACGTTGACCTGTCGCAAAAAACTGCTTCTCTTTATCAAGAAACACATGTGTGTTAGTTACTAAAGCTTTTCAGGAAATAAATACACTTTCAAAAGAATGTGATTATCTTTCAAAGTAAATCTTGTACCTAGAAAAGGAATATTGACCTCACTTCAAACAACACTTTGACATGTCGCAAACAACTGCTTCTCCTTACCAAGTAACACAAGTGCGTTTTAACTAAAGCTTTTCAGGAAAGAATACAGTTTCAAAATAGCGTGATTATCTTTCAATGTAAAGCTTGTACAGAGAAAAGGAACACTGATCTCACTTCTAACAATACTTTGACATGTCGTAAACAATGGCTTCTCTTTACAAGGAACAGTTGTGCATTTCTTACTTAAGTTATTTATGAAATGAATACACTTTCAAAGAATGTGGTTATCTTTCAAATTAAAGCTTCTACAGAGAAAAGCAACACTGATCTCAGGTCTAATAGGACGTTGACATGTCGCAAACAACTGCTTCTCATTACCAAGAAACACATGTGCGTTTCTTACTAAAGTTTTTAAAGAAATGAATACACTTTTTAAAGAACCAATTGTATTGCAAAGCAAAGCTTCTACAGAGAATGGAACACTGATCTCCCTTCTAACAATACTTTGACATGTCGCAAACAACGGCTTCTCTTTACAGAGAAACACTTGTGCGTTTCTTACTAAAGCTATTAATGAAATGAATACACTTTCAAAGAATGTGATTATCTTTCAAAGTAAAGCTTCTACAGAGAAATGAATACTGATCACACTTCTAACAAGACTTTGACATGTCAGAAACAACTGCTTCTCTTTACCAAGACACACATGAGCATTATTACTAAAGCATTTCTAGAAATGAATACACTTTCAAAAGAACGTGACTATATTTCAAAATAAAGCTTCCACAGAGAAAATGAACACTGATCTCACTTCTAACAGTAATTTGACACGTCGAAAAGAAGTGCTTTTCTTTACAGAGAAACACATGTACGTTTCTTACTAAAGCTTATCATGAAATGAATACACTTTCAAAAGAATATGATTATACTTCAAAGCAAAGCTTCTACAGAGAAAAGGAACACTGATCTCACTTCTAAAAATACTTGACATGTCGGAAAAAACTGCTTCTCTTTACAGAGAAACACATATGCGTTTCTTCCTAATGCTTTTCATGAAATGAATACACTTTGAAAAGAATGTGATTATCTTTCAAAGTAAAGCTTTTACAGAGAAAGGAACACTGATCTCTCTTCTAAAAATACTTTGACATGATGCATAATACGGCCTTTCTTTACAGAGAAACAACTGTGCGTTTCTTACTAAAGTTATATATGAAACTAATACACTTTCAAAAAACGTGATTATCTTTCAAAATAAAGCTTTGACAGAGAAAAGGAAAACTGATCTCACTTCTAATAGATATTTGACAGTTGCAAACATCTGCTTCTTTACAGAGAAACTCATGTGTGTTTCATACTAAAACTTTTTAAGAAATGAATACACATTCAAAAGAACGTGATTATCATTCAAAGCAAAGCTTCTACAGAGGATGGAACACTGATCTCACTTCTAACAAGACTTTGACATTTAGGAAACAATTGAATCTCTTTACCAAGTAACACGTGTGTTTCTTACTAAAGCTAATCCTGAAATGAATACACTTTCAAAGGAATGTGATTATCTTTCAAAGTAAAGCTTCTACACAGAAAGGAACACTGATCTCTCTTCTAACAATACTTTGACATGTCGCAAAAAATGGCCTCTCTTTAGAGAAACACATGTGCGTTTCTTACTAAAGCTATTTATGAAATGAACACCCTTTCAAAAGAATGTGATTTTCTTTCAAAGTAAACCTGCTACAGAGAAAAGGAATACTGATTTCACTTCAAACAATACTTTGAATGTCGTAAACAACTGCTTCTCCTTACCAAGATACACATGTGTGTTTCATGCTAAAGCTTTTCAAGAAATGAATACACTTTCAAAAGAATGTGAATATCTTTCAAAGTAAAGCTTGTACAGAGAAAAGGAATGCGGATCTCACTTCTACCAATACTTTAACATGTTCCAAAGAACTGCTTCTCTTTACAGAAAAACACATGTGCTTTTCTTACAAAAGCATTTCATGAAATAAATACACATTCAAAAGAACGTTATTATCTTTCAAAGTAAAACTTCTGCAGAGAAAAGGAAAACTAATCTCACTTCTAACAGTAATTTGACATGTCGCAAACATCTGCTTCTCTTTACAGAGAAACACATGTGCGTTTCTTACTAAAGCTTTTCAAGATATGAATACACTTTCAAAAGAACATGTTTATATTTCAAAACAAAGATTCTACAGAGAAAAGGAACACTGATCTCACTTCTACCAATACTTTGACATGTCGTAAACAATGGCTTCTCTTTACAAGGAACAGTTGTGCGTTTCTTACTTAAGTTATTTATGAAATGAATACACTTTGAAAAGAATGTGATTATCTTTCAAAGTAAAGTTTCTAAAGAGAAATGAACACTGATCTCACTTCTAACAAGGCTTTGACATGTCAGAAACAACTGCCTTTCCTTACCAAGAAACACATGTGTGTTATTACTAAAGCATTTAAAGAAATAAATACACTTTCAAAAGAACGTGATTATATTTCAAATTAAAGCTTGCACACAGAAAATGACTACTGATCTCACTTCTAACAATACTTTGACATGTCGAAAACAACTGCTTCTCCTTACAGAGAAACACATGTGTGTTTCTTACAAAAGTATTTCATGAAATAAATGCACTTTCAAAAAAACGTGATTATCTTCCAAAGTAAAGCTTCTATAGAGAAAAGGAACACTGATCTCACTTCTCAAAAGACTTTGACATGTAGCAAAAACTGCTTCTCTTTACCAAGAAACACATGTGTTTCTTAATAAAGCTTTTCAAGAGATGAATACACTTTCAAAAGAACATGATTATATTTCAAAGCAAAGCTTCTACAGAGAAAAGTAACACTGATCTCACTTCTAAAAGTAATTTGCCATGTTGCAAACAACTGCTTTTCTTTACAAAGAAACACTTTTGCGTTTCTTACTAAAGCTATTTTTGAAATGAACTCTTTCAAAACAATGTGATTATCTTCCAAAGTAAAGCTTCTACAGAGAAAAGGAAAACTGATCTCACTTCAAACAGTAATAGATATGTCGGAAAAATCTGCTTCTCTATAAGGAGAAGCACATGTGCATTTCTTAATAAAGCTTTTCCTAAAATGAATACACTTTAAAAAGAACGTGATTATATTTAAAAGCAAAGATTCTACAGAGAAAAGGAACACGGATCTCACTTCTAACAAGCCTTTGACATGTCACAAAGAACTGCTTTGCTTTACAGAAAAAGACATGTGCGTTTCTTACTAAAGCATTTCAAGAAATGAATACACTTTCAAAAGAATGTGATTATCTTTCAAATAAAGCTTCTACAGAGAAAAGGAATACTGATCTCACTTCAAACAATACTTTGACATGTCGCAAACAATTGCTTCTCTTTAACAAGATACACGTGGGTTTCTTAGTAAAGCTTTTCAGGAAATGAATACACTTTCAAAAGAACGTGATTATATTTCAAAGCATAGCTTCTACAGAGAAAAGGAACACTGATCTCACTTCTAACAGTAATTTGACATGTCGCAAACAACTTTTCTTTACACAGAAAGACGTGTGTTTCTTACTAAAGCTATTTATAAAATGAATACACTTTCCAAAGAATGTGACTTTCTTTCAAAGTAAAGCTTCTACGGAGAAAAGGAACATTGATATCACTTCTAACAATAATTTGACACGTCGCAAACAACTGCTTCTCTTTACAGGGAAACACATGTGTGTTTCTTCCTAAAGCTTTTCATGAAATGAATACACTTTGAAATAAATGTGATTATCTTTCAAAGTAAAGCTTCTACAGAGAAAGGAACACTTATCTCTCTTCCAAAAATACTTTGACATGTCGCAAAAAATGGCTTTTCTTTACAGAGAAACAGTTGTGCGTTTCTTACTAAAGCTATTTTTGAAATGAATACACTTTCAAAACAATGAGATTATCTTTCAAAGTAAAGCTTGTAGAGAGAAAAGAAAACTGTTCTCATTTTTAACAGTAATTTGACATGTCACAAACAACTGCTTTTCTTTAGAGAGAAATACATGTATGTTTCTTACTAAAGATTTTCAAGAAATGTATACACTTTCAAAAGAACGTGATTATCTTTCAAATTAAAGCTTGTACAGAGAAAAGGAATATTGATCTCACTTCAAACAATATTTTGACATGTCCCAAACAACTGCTTCTCCTAACCAAGTAACACATGTGCTTTGCTTACTAAAGTTTTAAAGAAATGAATACACTTTTAAAAGAACATGATTATATTTCAAAGCAGAGTTTCTACAGAGAATGGAACACTGATCTCACTTCTAACAATACTTTGACATGTCGCAAACAACTGCTTCTCTTTACAGAGAAACACTTGTGCGTTTCTTACTAAAGCTATTAATGAAATGAATACACTTTCAGAAGAATATGATTATCTTTCAAAGTAAAGTTGTACAGAGAAAGGTAAACTGATCTCACTTCTAACAATACTTTGACATGTCGCAAACAACTGCTTCTCTTTACCAAGAAACACATGTGTTTCTAACTAAAGCTGTTCAAGAAATGTATACACTTTCAAAAGAATGTGATTATCCTTCAAAGTAAAGCTTGTACAAAGAAAAGGAACACTGATATCACTTCTAACAAGACGTTGACATGTCGCAAAAAACTGCTTCTCTTTATCAAGAAACACATGTGTGTTAGTTACTAAAGCTTTTCAGGAAATGAATACACTTTCAAAAGAATGTGATTATCTTTCAAAGTAAATCTTGTACCTAGAAAAGGAATATTGACCTCACTTCAAACAACACTTTGACATGTCGCAAACAACTGCTTCTCCTTACCAAGTAACACAAGTGCGTTTTAACTAAAGCTTTTCAGGAAAGAATACAGTTTCAAAATAGCGTGATTATCTTTCAATGTAAAGCTTGTACAGAGAAAAGGAACACTGATCTCACTTCTAACAATACTTTGACATGTCGTAAACAATGGCTTCTCTTTACAAGGAACAGTTGTGCATTTCTTACTTAAGTTATTTATGAAATGAATACACTTTCAAAGAATGTGGTTATCTTTCAAATTAAAGCTTCTACAGAGAAAAGCAACACTGATCTCAGGTCTAATAGGACGTTGACATGTCGCAAACAACTGCTTCTCATTACCAAGAAACACATGTGCGTTTCTTACTAAAGTTTTTAAAGAAATGAATACACTTTTTAAAGAACCAATTGTATTGCAAAGCAAAGCTTCTACAGAGAATGGAACACTGATCTCCCTTCTAACAATACTTTGACATGTCGCAAACAACGGCTTCTCTTTACAGAGAAACACTTGTGCGTTTCTTACTAAAGCTATTAATGAAATGAATACACTTTCAAAGAATGTGATTATCTTTCAAAGTAAAGCTTCTACAGAGAAATGAATACTGATCACACTTCTAACAAGACTTTGACATGTCAGAAACAACTGCTTCTCTTTACCAAGACACACATGAGCATTATTACCAAAGCATTTCTAGAAATGTATACACTTTCAAAAGAACGTGACTATATTTCAAAATAAAGCTTCCACAGAGAAAATGAACACTGATCTCACTTCTAACAGTAATTTGACACGTCGAAAAGAAGTGCTTTTCTTTACAGAGAAACACATGTACGTTTCTTACTAAAGCTTATCATGAAATGAATACACTTTCAAAAGAATATGATTATACTTCAAAGCAAAGCTTCTACAGAGAAAAGGAACACTGATCTCACTTCTAAAAATACTTGACATGTCGGAAAAAACTGCTTCTCTTTACAGAGAAACACATATGCGTTTCTTCCTAATGCTTTTCATGAAATGAATACACTTTGAAAAGAATGTGATTATCTTTCAAAGTAAAGCTTTTACAGAGAAAGGAACACTGATCTCTCTTCTAAAAATACTTTGACATGATGCATAATACGGCCTTTCTTTACAGAGAAACAACTGTGCGTTTCTTACTAAAGTTATATATGAAACTAATACACTTTCAAAAAACGTGATTATCTTTCAAAATAAAGCTTTGACAGAGAAAAGGAAAACTGATCTCACTTCTAATAGATATTTGACAGTTGCAAACATCTGCTTCTTTACAGAGAAACTCATGTGTGTTTCATACTAAAACTTTTTAAGAAATGAATACACATTCAAAAGAACGTGATTATCATTCAAAGCAAAGCTTCTACAGAGGATGGAACACTGATCTCACTTCTAACAAGACTTTGACATTTAGGAAACAATTGAATCTCTTTACCAAGTAACACGTGTGTTTCTTACTAAAGCTAATCCTGAAATGAATACACTTTCAAAGGAATGTGATTATCTTTCAAAGTAAAGCTTCTACACAGAAAGGAACACTGATCTCTCTTCTAACAATACTTTGACATGTCGCAAAAAATGGCCTCTCTTTAGAGAAACACATGTGCGTTTCTTACTAAAGCTATTTATGAAATGAACACCCTTTCAAAAGAATGTGATTTTCTTTCAAAGTAAACCTGCTACAGAGAAAAGGAATACTGATTTCACTTCAAACAATACTTTGAATGTCGTAAACAACTGCTTCTCCTTACCAAGATACACATGTGTGTTTCATGCTAAAGCTTTTCAAGAAATGAATACACTTTCAAAAGAATGTGAATATCTTTCAAAGTAAAGCTTGTACAGAGAAAAGGAATGCGGATCTCACTTCTACCAATACTTTAACATGTTCCAAAGAACTGCTTCTCTTTACAGAAAAACACATGTGCTTTTCTTACAAAAGCATTTCATGAAATAAATACACATTCAAAAGAACGTTATTATCTTTCAAAGTAAAACTTCTGCAGAGAAAAGGAAAACTAATCTCACTTCTAACAGTAATTTGACATGTCGCAAACATCTGCTTCTCTTTACAGAGAAACACATGTGCGTTTCTTACTAAAGCTTTTCAAGATATGAATACACTTTCAAAAGAACATGTTTATATTTCAAAACAAAGATTCTACAGAGAAAAGGAACACTGATCTCACGTCTACCAATACTTTGACATGTCGTAAACAATGGCTTCTCTTTACAAGGAACAGTTGTGCGTTTCTTACTTAAGTTATTTATGAAATGAATACACTTTGAAAAGAATGTGATTATCTTTCAAAGTAAAGTTTCTAAAGAGAAATGAACACTGATCTCACTTCTAACAAGGCTTTGACATGTCAGAAACAACTGCCTTTCCTTACCAAGAAACACATGTGTGTTATTACTAAAGCATTTAAAGAAATAAATACACTTTCAAAAGAACGTGATTATATTTCAAATTAAAGCTTGCACACAGAAAATGACTACTGATCTCACTTCTAACAATACTTTGACATGTCGAAAACAACTGCTTCTCCTTACAGAGAAACACATGTGTGTTTCTTACAAAAGTATTTCATGAAATAAATGCACTTTCAAAAAAACGTGATTATCTTCCAAAGTAAAGCTTCTATAGAGAAAAGGAACACTGATCTCACTTCTCAAAAGACTTTGACATGTAGCAAAAACTGCTTCTCTTTACCAAGAAACACATGTGTTTCTTAATAAAGCTTTTCAAGAGATGAATACACTTTCAAAAGAACATGATTATATTTCAAAGCAAAGCTTCTACAGAGAAAAGTAACACTGATCTCACTTCTAACAGTAATTTGCCATGTTGCAAACAACTGCTTTTCTTTACAAAGAAACACTTTTGCGTTTCTTACTAAAGCTATTTTTGAAATGAACTCTTTCAAAACAATGTGATTATCTTCCAAAGTAAAGCTTCTACAGAGAAAAGGAAAACTGATCTCACTTCAAACAGTAATAGATATGTCGGAAAAATCTGCTTCTCTATAAGGAGAAGCACATGTGCATTTCTTAATAAAGCTTTTCCTAAAATGAATACACTTTAAAAAGAACGTGATTATATTTAAAAGCAAAGATTCTACAGAGAAAAGGAACACGGATCTCACTTCTAACAAGCCTTTGACATGTCACAAAGAACTGCTTTGCTTTACAGAAAAAGACATGTGCGTTTCTTACTAAAGCATTTCAAGAAATGAATACACTTTCAAAAGAATGTGATTATCTTTCAAATAAAGCTTCTACAGAGAAAAGGAATACTGATCTCACTTCAAACAATACTTTGACATGTCGCAAACAATTGCTTCTCTTTAACAAGATACACGTGGGTTTCTTAGTAAAGCTTTTCAGGAAATGAATACACTTTCAAAAGAACGTGATTATATTTCAAAGCATAGCTTCTACAGAGAAAAGGAACACTGATCTCACTTCTAACAGTAATTTGACATGTCGCAAACAACTTTTCTTTACACAGAAAGACGTGTGTTTCTTACTAAAGCTATTTATAAAATGAATACACTTTCCAAAGAATGTGACTTTCTTTCAAAGTAAAGCTTCTACGGAGAAAAGGAACATTGATATCACTTCTAACAATAATTTGACACGTCGCAAACAACTGCTTCTCTTTACAGGGAAACACATGTGTGTTTCTTCCTAAAGCTTTTCATGAAATGAATACACTTTGAAATAAATGTGATTATCTTTCAAAGTAAAGCTTCTACAGAGAAAGGAACACTTATCTCTCTTCCAAAAATACTTTGACATGTCGCAAAAAATGGCTTTTCTTTACAGAGAAACAGTTGTGCGTTTCTTACTAAAGCTATTTTTGAAATGAATACACTTTCAAAACAATGAGATTATCTTTCAAAGTAAAGCTTGTAGAGAGAAAAGAAAACTGTTCTCATTTTTAACAGTAATTTGACATGTCACAAACAACTGCTTTTCTTTAGAGAGAAATACATGTATGTTTCTTACTAAAGATTTTCAAGAAATGTATACACTTTCAAAAGAACGTGATTATCTTTCAAATTAAAGCTTGTACAGAGAAAAGGAATATTGATCTCACTTCAAACAATATTTTGACATGTCCCAAACAACTGCTTCTCCTAACCAAGTAACACATGTGCTTTGCTTACTAAAGTTTTAAAGAAATGAATACACTTTTAAAAGAACATGATTATATTTCAAAGCAGAGTTTCTACAGAGAATGGAACACTGATCTCACTTCTAACAATACTTTGACATGTCGCAAACAACTGCTTCTCTTTACAGAGAAACACTTGTGCGTTTCTTACTAAAGCTATTAATGAAATGAATACACTTTCAGAAGAATATGATTATCTTTCAAAGTAAAGTTGTACAGAGAAAGGTAAACTGATCTCACTTCTAACAATACTTTGACATGTCGCAAACAACTGCTTCTCTTTACCAAGAAACACATGTGTTTCTAACTAAAGCTGTTCAAGAAATGTATACACTTTCAAAAGAATGTGATTATCCTTCAAAGTAAAGCTTGTACAAAGAAAAGGAACACTGATATCACTTCTAACAAGACGTTGACATGTCGCAAAAAACTGCTTCTCTTTATCAAGAAACACATGTGTGTTAGTTACTAAAGCTTTTCAGGAAATGAATACACTTTCAAAAGAATGTGATTATCTTTCAAAGTAAATCTTGTACCTAGAAAAGGAATATTGACCTCACTTCAAACAACACTTTGACATGTCGCAAACAACTGCTTCTCCTTACCAAGTAACACAAGTGCGTTTTAACTAAAGCTTTTCAGGAAAGAATACAGTTTCAAAATAGCGTGATTATCTTTCAATGTAAAGCTTGTACAGAGAAAAGGAACACTGATCTCACTTCTAACAATACTTTGACATGTCGTAAACAATGGCTTCTCTTTACAAGGAACAGTTGTGCATTTCTTACTTAAGTTATTTATGAAATGAATACACTTTCAAAGAATGTGGTTATCTTTCAAATTAAAGCTTCTACAGAGAAAAGCAACACTGATCTCAGGTCTAATAGGACGTTGACATGTCGCAAACAACTGCTTCTCATTACCAAGAAACACATGTGCGTTTCTTACTAAAGTTTTTAAAGAAATGAATACACTTTTTAAAGAACCAATTGTATTGCAAAGCAAAGCTTCTACAGAGAATGGAACACTGATCTCCCTTCTAACAATACTTTGACATGTCGCAAACAACGGCTTCTCTTTACAGAGAAACACTTGTGCGTTTCTTACTAAAGCTATTAATGAAATGAATACACTTTCAAAGAATGTGATTATCTTTCAAAGTAAAGCTTCTACAGAGAAATGAATACTGATCACACTTCTAACAAGACTTTGACATGTCAGAAACAACTGCTTCTCTTTACCAAGACACACATGAGCATTATTACTAAAGCATTTCTAGAAATGAATACACTTTCAAAAGAACGTGACTATATTTCAAAATAAAGCTTCCACAGAGAAAATGAACACTGATCTCACTTCTAACAGTAATTTGACACGTCGAAAAGAAGTGCTTTTCTTTACAGAGAAACACATGTACGTTTCTTACTAAAGCTTATCATGAAATGAATACACTTTCAAAAGAATATGATTATACTTCAAAGCAAAGCTTCTACAGAGAAAAGGAACACTGATCTCACTTCTAAAAATACTTGACATGTCGGAAAAAACTGCTTCTCTTTACAGAGAAACACATATGCGTTTCTTCCTAATGCTTTTCATGAAATGAATACACTTTGAAAAGAATGTGATTATCTTTCAAAGTAAAGCTTTTACAGAGAAAGGAACACTGATCTCTCTTCTAAAAATACTTTGACATGATGCATAATACGGCCTTTCTTTACAGAGAAACAACTGTGCGTTTCTTACTAAAGTTATATATGAAACTAATACACTTTCAAAAAACGTGATTATCTTTCAAAATAAAGCTTTGACAGAGAAAAGGAAAACTGATCTCACTTCTAATAGATATTTGACAGTTGCAAACATCTGCTTCTTTACAGAGAAACTCATGTGTGTTTCATACTAAAACTTTTTAAGAAATGAATACACATTCAAAAGAACGTGATTATCATTCAAAGCAAAGCTTCTACAGAGGATGGAACACTGATCTCACTTCTAACAAGACTTTGACATTTAGGAAACAATTGAATCTCTTTACCAAGTAACACGTGTGTTTCTTACTAAAGCTAATCCTGAAATGAATACACTTTCAAAGGAATGTGATTATCTTTCAAAGTAAAGCTTCTACACAGAAAGGAACACTGATCTCTCTTCTAACAATACTTTGACATGTCGCAAAAAATGGCCTCTCTTTAGAGAAACACATGTGCGTTTCTTACTAAAGCTATTTATGAAATGAACACCCTTTCAAAAGAATGTGATTTTCTTTCAAAGTAAACCTGCTACAGAGAAAAGGAATACTGATTTCACTTCAAACAATACTTTGAATGTCGTAAACAACTGCTTCTCCTTACCAAGATACACATGTGTGTTTCATGCTAAAGCTTTTCAAGAAATGAATACACTTTCAAAAGAATGTGAATATCTTTCAAAGTAAAGCTTGTACAGAGAAAAGGAATGCGGATCTCACTTCTACCAATACTTTAACATGTTCCAAAGAACTGCTTCTCTTTACAGAAAAACACATGTGCTTTTCTTACAAAAGCATTTCATGAAATAAATACACATTCAAAAGAACGTTATTATCTTTCAAAGTAAAACTTCTGCAGAGAAAAGGAAAACTAATCTCACTTCTAACAGTAATTTGACATGTCGCAAACATCTGCTTCTCTTTACAGAGAAACACATGTGCGTTTCTTACTAAAGCTTTTCAAGATATGAATACACTTTCAAAAGAACATGTTTATATTTCAAAACAAAGATTCTACAGAGAAAAGGAACACTGATCTCACTTCTACCTATACTTTGACATGTCGTAAACAATGGCTTCTCTTTACAAGGAACAGTTGTGCGTTTCTTACTTAAGTTATTTATGAAATGAATACACTTTCAAAGAATGTGATTATCTTTCAAAGTAAAGTTTCTAAAGAGAAATGAACACTGATCTCACTTCTAACAAGGCTTTGACATGTCAGAAACAACTGCCTTTCCTTACCAAGAAACACATGTGTGTTATTACTAAAGCATTTAAAGAAATAAATACACTTTCAAAAGAACGTGATTATATTTCAAATTAAAGCTTGCACACAGAAAATGACTACTGATCTCACTTCTAACAATACTTTGACATGTCGAAAACAACTGCTTCTCCTTACAGAGAAACACATGTGTGTTTCTTACAAAAGTATTTCATGAAATAAATGCACTTTCAAAAAAACGTGATTATCTTCCAAAGTAAAGCTTCTATAGAGAAAAGGAACACTGATCTCACTTCTCAAAAGACTTTGACATGTAGCAAAAACTGCTTCTCTTTACCAAGAAACACATGTGTTTCTTAATAAAGCTTTTCAAGAGATGAATACACTTTCAAAAGAACATGATTATATTTCAAAGCAAAGCTTCTACAGAGAAAAGTAACACTGATCTCACTTCTAACAGTAATTTGCCATGTTGCAAACAACTGCTTTTCTTTACAAAGAAACACTTTTGCGTTTCTTACTAAAGCTATTTTTGAAATGAACTCTTTCAAAACAATGTGATTATCTTCCAAAGTAAAGCTTCTACAGAGAAAAGGAAAACTGATCTCACTTCAAACAGTAATAGATATGTCGGAAAAATCTGCTTCTCTATAAGGAGAAGCACATGTGCATTTCTTAATAAAGCTTTTCCTAAAATGAATACACTTTAAAAAGAACGTGATTATATTTAAAAGCAAAGATTCTACAGAGAAAAGGAACACGGATCTCACTTCTAACAAGCCTTTGACATGTCACAAAGAACTGCTTTGCTTTACAGAAAAAGACATGTGCGTTTCTTACTAAAGCATTTCAAGAAATGAATACACTTTCAAAAGAATGTGATTATCTTTCAAATAAAGCTTCTACAGAGAAAAGGAATACTGATCTCACTTCAAACAATACTTTGACATGTCGCAAACAATTGCTTCTCTTTAACAAGATACACGTGGGTTTCTTAGTAAAGCTTTTCAGGAAATGAATACACTTTCAAAAGAACGTGATTATATTTCAAAGCATAGCTTCTACAGAGAAAAGGAACACTGATCTCACTTCTAACAGTAATTTGACATGTCGCAAACAACTTTTCTTTACACAGAAAGACGTGTGTTTCTTACTAAAGCTATTTATAAAATGAATACACTTTCCAAAGAATGTGACTTTCTTTCAAAGTAAAGCTTCTACGGAGAAAAGGAACATTGATATCACTTCTAACAATAATTTGACACGTCGCAAACAACTGCTTCTCTTTACAGGGAAACACATGTGTGTTTCTTCCTAAAGCTTTTCATGAAATGAATACACTTTGAAATAAATGTGATTATCTTTCAAAGTAAAGCTTCTACAGAGAAAGGAACACTTATCTCTCTTCCAAAAATACTTTGACATGTCGCAAAAAATGGCTTTTCTTTACAGAGAAACAGTTGTGCGTTTCTTACTAAAGCTATTTTTGAAATGAATACACTTTCAAAACAATGAGATTATCTTTCAAAGTAAAGCTTGTAGAGAGAAAAGAAAACTGTTCTCATTTTTAACAGTAATTTGACATGTCACAAACAACTGCTTTTCTTTAGAGAGAAATACATGTATGTTTCTTACTAAAGATTTTCAAGAAATGTATACACTTTCAAAAGAACGTGATTATCTTTCAAATTAAAGCTTGTACAGAGAAAAGGAATATTGATCTCACTTCAAACAATATTTTGACATGTCCCAAACAACTGCTTCTCCTAACCAAGTAACACATGTGCTTTGCTTACTAAAGTTTTAAAGAAATGAATACACTTTTAAAAGAACATGATTATATTTCAAAGCAGAGTTTCTACAGAGAATGGAACACTGATCTCACTTCTAACAATACTTTGACATGTCGCAAACAACTGCTTCTCTTTACAGAGAAACACTTGTGCGTTTCTTACTAAAGCTATTAATGAAATGAATACACTTTCAGAAGAATATGATTATCTTTCAAAGTAAAGTTGTACAGAGAAAGGTAAACTGATCTCACTTCTAACAATACTTTGACATGTCGCAAACAACTGCTTCTCTTTACCAAGAAACACATGTGTTTCTAACTAAAGCTGTTCAAGAAATGTATACACTTTCAAAAGAATGTGATTATCCTTCAAAGTAAAGCTTGTACAAAGAAAAGGAACACTGATATCACTTCTAACAAGACGTTGACATGTCGCAAAAAACTGCTTCTCTTTATCAAGAAACACATGTGTGTTAGTTACTAAAGCTTTTCAGGAAATGAATACACTTTCAAAAGAATGTGATTATCTTTCAAAGTAAATCTTGTACCTAGAAAAGGAATATTGACCTCACTTCAAACAACACTTTGACATGTCGCAAACAACTGCTTCTCCTTACCAAGTAACACAAGTGCGTTTTAACTAAAGCTTTTCAGGAAAGAATACAGTTTCAAAATAGCGTGATTATCTTTCAATGTAAAGCTTGTACAGAGAAAAGGAACACTGATCTCACTTCTAACAATACTTTGACATGTCGTAAACAATGGCTTCTCTTTACAAGGAACAGTTGTGCATTTCTTACTTAAGTTATTTATGAAATGAATACACTTTCAAAGAATGTGGTTATCTTTCAAATTAAAGCTTCTACAGAGAAAAGCAACACTGATCTCAGGTCTAATAGGACGTTGACATGTCGCAAACAACTGCTTCTCATTACCAAGAAACACATGTGCGTTTCTTACTAAAGTTTTTAAAGAAATGAATACACTTTTTAAAGAACCAATTGTATTGCAAAGCAAAGCTTCTACAGAGAATGGAACACTGATCTCCCTTCTAACAATACTTTGACATGTCGCAAACAACGGCTTCTCTTTACAGAGAAACACTTGTGCGTTTCTTACTAAAGCTATTAATGAAATGAATACACTTTCAAAGAATGTGATTATCTTTCAAAGTAAAGCTTCTACAGAGAAATGAATACTGATCACACTTCTAACAAGACTTTGACATGTCAGAAACAACTGCTTCTCTTTACCAAGACACACATGAGCATTATTACCAAAGCATTTCTAGAAATGTATACACTTTCAAAAGAACGTGACTATATTTCAAAATAAAGCTTCCACAGAGAAAATGAACACTGATCTCACTTCTAACAGTAATTTGACACGTCGAAAAGAAGTGCTTTTCTTTACAGAGAAACACATGTACGTTTCTTACTAAAGCTTATCATGAAATGAATACACTTTCAAAAGAATATGATTATACTTCAAAGCAAAGCTTCTACAGAGAAAAGGAACACTGATCTCACTTCTAAAAATACTTGACATGTCGGAAAAAACTGCTTCTCTTTACAGAGAAACACATATGCGTTTCTTCCTAATGCTTTTCATGAAATGAATACACTTTGAAAAGAATGTGATTATCTTTCAAAGTAAAGCTTTTACAGAGAAAGGAACACTGATCTCTCTTCTAAAAATACTTTGACATGATGCATAATACGGCCTTTCTTTACAGAGAAACAACTGTGCGTTTCTTACTAAAGTTATATATGAAACTAATACACTTTCAAAAAACGTGATTATCTTTCAAAATAAAGCTTTGACAGAGAAAAGGAAAACTGATCTCACTTCTAATAGATATTTGACAGTTGCAAACATCTGCTTCTTTACAGAGAAACTCATGTGTGTTTCATACTAAAACTTTTTAAGAAATGAATACACATTCAAAAGAACGTGATTATCATTCAAAGCAAAGCTTCTACAGAGGATGGAACACTGATCTCACTTCTAACAAGACTTTGACATTTAGGAAACAATTGAATCTCTTTACCAAGTAACACGTGTGTTTCTTACTAAAGCTAATCCTGAAATGAATACACTTTCAAAGGAATGTGATTATCTTTCAAAGTAAAGCTTCTACACAGAAAGGAACACTGATCTCTCTTCTAACAATACTTTGACATGTCGCAAAAAATGGCCTCTCTTTAGAGAAACACATGTGCGTTTCTTACTAAAGCTATTTATGAAATGAACACCCTTTCAAAAGAATGTGATTTTCTTTCAAAGTAAACCTGCTACAGAGAAAAGGAATACTGATTTCACTTCAAACAATACTTTGAATGTCGTAAACAACTGCTTCTCCTTACCAAGATACACATGTGTGTTTCATGCTAAAGCTTTTCAAGAAATGAATACACTTTCAAAAGAATGTGAATATCTTTCAAAGTAAAGCTTGTACAGAGAAAAGGAATGCGGATCTCACTTCTACCAATACTTTAACATGTTCCAAAGAACTGCTTCTCTTTACAGAAAAACACATGTGCTTTTCTTACAAAAGCATTTCATGAAATAAATACACATTCAAAAGAACGTTATTATCTTTCAAAGTAAAACTTCTGCAGAGAAAAGGAAAACTAATCTCACTTCTAACAGTAATTTGACATGTCGCAAACATCTGCTTCTCTTTACAGAGAAACACATGTGCGTTTCTTACTAAAGCTTTTCAAGATATGAATACACTTTCAAAAGAACATGTTTATATTTCAAAACAAAGATTCTACAGAGAAAAGGAACACTGATCTCACTTCTACCAATACTTTGACATGTCGTAAACAATGGCTTCTCTTTACAAGGAACAGTTGTGCGTTTCTTACTTAAGTTATTTATGAAATGAATACACTTTGAAAAGAATGTGATTATCTTTCAAAGTAAAGTTTCTAAAGAGAAATGAACACTGATCTCACTTCTAACAAGGCTTTGACATGTCAGAAACAACTGCCTTTCCTTACCAAGAAACACATGTGTGTTATTACTAAAGCATTTAAAGAAATAAATACACTTTCAAAAGAACGTGATTATATTTCAAATTAAAGCTTGCACACAGAAAATGACTACTGATCTCACTTCTAACAATACTTTGACATGTCGAAAACAACTGCTTCTCCTTACAGAGAAACACATGTGTGTTTCTTACAAAAGTATTTCATGAAATAAATGCACTTTCAAAAAAACGTGATTATCTTCCAAAGTAAAGCTTCTATAGAGAAAAGGAACACTGATCTCACTTCTCAAAAGACTTTGACATGTAGCAAAAACTGCTTCTCTTTACCAAGAAACACATGTGTTTCTTAATAAAGCTTTTCAAGAGATGAATACACTTTCAAAAGAACATGATTATATTTCAAAGCAAAGCTTCTACAGAGAAAAGTAACACTGATCTCACTTCTAACAGTAATTTGCCATGTTGCAAACAACTGCTTTTCTTTACAAAGAAACACTTTTGCGTTTCTTACTAAAGCTATTTTTGAAATGAACTCTTTCAAAACAATGTGATTATCTTCCAAAGTAAAGCTTCTACAGAGAAAAGGAAAACTGATCTCACTTCAAACAGTAATAGATATGTCGGAAAAATCTGCTTCTCTATAAGGAGAAGCACATGTGCATTTCTTAATAAAGCTTTTCCTAAAATGAATACACTTTAAAAAGAACGTGATTATATTTAAAAGCAAAGATTCTACAGAGAAAAGGAACACGGATCTCACTTCTAACAAGCCTTTGACATGTCACAAAGAACTGCTTTGCTTTACAGAAAAAGACATGTGCGTTTCTTACTAAAGCATTTCAAGAAATGAATACACTTTCAAAAGAATGTGATTATCTTTCAAATAAAGCTTCTACAGAGAAAAGGAATACTGATCTCACTTCAAACAATACTTTGACATGTCGCAAACAATTGCTTCTCTTTAACAAGATACACGTGGGTTTCTTAGTAAAGCTTTTCAGGAAATGAATACACTTTCAAAAGAACGTGATTATATTTCAAAGCATAGCTTCTACAGAGAAAAGGAACACTGATCTCACTTCTAACAGTAATTTGACATGTCGCAAACAACTTTTCTTTACACAGAAAGACGTGTGTTTCTTACTAAAGCTATTTATAAAATGAATACACTTTCCAAAGAATGTGACTTTCTTTCAAAGTAAAGCTTCTACGGAGAAAAGGAACATTGATATCACTTCTAACAATAATTTGACACGTCGCAAACAACTGCTTCTCTTTACAGGGAAACACATGTGTGTTTCTTCCTAAAGCTTTTCATGAAATGAATACACTTTGAAATAAATGTGATTATCTTTCAAAGTAAAGCTTCTACAGAGAAAGGAACACTTATCTCTCTTCCAAAAATACTTTGACATGTCGCAAAAAATGGCTTTTCTTTACAGAGAAACAGTTGTGCGTTTCTTACTAAAGCTATTTTTGAAATGAATACACTTTCAAAACAATGAGATTATCTTTCAAAGTAAAGCTTGTAGAGAGAAAAGAAAACTGTTCTCATTTTTAACAGTAATTTGACATGTCACAAACAACTGCTTTTCTTTAGAGAGAAATACATGTATGTTTCTTACTAAAGATTTTCAAGAAATGTATACGCTTTCAAAAGAACGTGATTATCTTTCAAATTAAAGCTTGTACAGAGAAAAGGAATATTGATCTCACTTCAAACAATATTTTGACATGTCCCAAACAACTGCTTCTCCTAACCAAGTAACACATGTGCTTTGCTTACTAAAGTTTTAAAGAAATGAATACACTTTTAAAAGAACATGATTATATTTCAAAGCAGAGTTTCTACAGAGAATGGAACACTGATCTCACTTCTAACAATACTTTGACATGTCGTAAACAACTGCTTCTCTTTACAGAGAAACACTTGTGCGTTTCTTACTAAAGCTATTAATGAAATGAATACACTTTCAGAAGAATATGATTATCTTTCAAAGTAAAGTTGTACAGAGAAAGGTAAACTGATCTCACTTCTAACAATACTTTGACATGTCACAAACAACTGCTTCTCTTTACCAAGAAACACATGTGTTTCTAACTAAAGCTGTTCAAGAAATGTATACACTTTCAAAAGAATGTGATTATCCTTCAAAGTAAAGCATGTACAAAGAAAAGGAACACTGATATCACTTCTAACAAGACGTTGACATGTCGCAAAAAACTGCTTCTCTTTATCAAGAAACACATGTGTGTTAGTTACTAAAGCTTTTCAGGAAATGAATACACTTTCAAAAGAATGTGATTATCTTTCAAAGTAAATCTTGTACCTAGAAAAGGAACATTGATCTCACTTCAAACAACACTTTGACATGTCGCAAACAACTGCTTCTCCTTACCAAGTAACACAAGTGCGTTTTAACTAAAGCTTTTCAGGAAAGAATACAGTTTCAAAATAGCATGATTATCTTTCAATGTAAAGCTTGTACAGAGAAAAGGAACACTGATCTCACTTCTAACAATACTTTGACATGTCGTAAACAATGGCTTCTCTTTACAAGGAACAGTTGTGCATTTCTTACTTAAGTTATTTATGAAATGAATACACTTTCAAAGAATGTGGTTATCTTTCAAATTAAAGCTTCTACAGAGAAAAGCAACACTGATCTCAGGTCTAATAGGACGTTGACATGTCGCAAACAACTGCTTCTCATTACCAAGAAACACATGTGCGTTTCTTACTAAAGTTTTTAAAGAAATGAATACACTTTTTAAAGAACCAATTGTATTGCAAAGCAAAGCTTCTACAGAGAATGGAACACTGATCTCCCTTCTAACAATACTTTGACATGTCGCAAACAACGGCTTCTCTTTACAGAGAAACACTTGTGCGTTTCTTACTAAAGCTATTAATGAAATGAATACACTTTCAAAGAATGTGATTATCTTTCAAAGTAAAGCTTCTACAGAGAAATGAATACTGATCACACTTCTAACAAGACTTTGACATGTCAGAAACAACTGCTTCTCTTTACCAAGACACACATGAGCATTATTACTAAAGCATTTCTAGAAATGAATACACTTTCAAAAGAACGTGACTATATTTCAAAATAAAGCTTCCACAGAGAAAATGAACACTGATCTCACTTCTAACAGTAATTTGACACGTCGAAAAGAAGTGCTTTTCTTTACAGAGAAACACATGTACGTTTCTTACTAAAGCTTATCATGAAATGAATACACTTTCAAAAGAATATGATTATACTTCAAAGCAAAGCTTCTACAGAGAAAAGGAACACTGATCTCACTTCTAAAAATACTTGACATGTCGGAAAAAACTGCTTCTCTTTACAGAGAAACACATATGCGTTTCTTCCTAATGCTTTTCATGAAATGAATACACTTTGAAAAGAATGTGATTATCTTTCAAAGTAAAGCTTTTACAGAGAAAGGAACACTGATCTCTCTTCTAAAAATACTTTGACATGATGCATAATACGGCCTTTCTTTACAGAGAAACAACTGTGCGTTTCTTACTAAAGTTATATATGAAACTAATACACTTTCAAAAAACGTGATTATCTTTCAAAATAAAGCTTTGACAGAGAAAAGGAAAACTGATCTCACTTCTAATAGATATTTGACAGTTGCAAACATCTGCTTCTTTACAGAGAAACTCATGTGTGTTTCATACTAAAACTTTTTAAGAAATGAATACACATTCAAAAGAACGTGATTATCATTCAAAGCAAAGCTTCTACAGAGGATGGAACACTGATCTCACTTCTAACAAGACTTTGACATTTAGGAAACAATTGAATCTCTTTACCAAGTAACACGTGTGTTTCTTACTAAAGCTAATCCTGAAATGAATACACTTTCAAAGGAATGTGATTATCTTTCAAAGTAAAGCTTCTACACAGAAAGGAACACTGATCTCTCTTCTAACAATACTTTGACATGTCGCAAAAAATGGCCTCTCTTTAGAGAAACACATGTGCGTTTCTTACTAAAGCTATTTATGAAATGAACACCCTTTCAAAAGAATGTGATTTTCTTTCAAAGTAAACCTGCTACAGAGAAAAGGAATACTGATTTCACTTCAAACAATACTTTGAATGTCGTAAACAACTGCTTCTCCTTACCAAGATACACATGCGTGTTTCATGCTAAAGCTTTTCAAGAAATGAATACACTTTCAAAAGAATGTGAATATCTTTCAAAGTAAAGCTTGTACAGAGAAAAGGAATGCGGATCTCACTTCTACCAATACTTTAACATGTTCCAAAGAACTGCTTCTCTTTACAGAAAAACACATGTGCTTTTCTTACAAAAGCATTTCATGAAATAAATACACATTCAAAAGAACGTTATTATCTTTCAAAGTAAAACTTCTGCAGAGAAAAGGAAAACTAATCTCACTTCTAACAGTAATTTGACATGTCGCAAACATCTGCTTCTCTTTACAGAGAAACACATGTGCGTTTCTTACTAAAGCTTTTCAAGATATGAATACACTTTCAAAAGAACATGTTTATATTTCAAAACAAAGATTCTACAGAGAAAAGGAACACTGATCTCACTTCTACCAATACTTTGACATGTCGTAAACAATGGCTTCTCTTTACAAGGAACAGTTGTGCGTTTCTTACTTAAGTTATTTATGAAATGAATACACTTTGAAAAGAATGTGATTATCTTTCAAAGTAAAGTTTCTAAAGAGAAATGAACACTGATCTCACTTCTAACAAGGCTTTGACATGTCAGAAACAACTGCCTTTCCTTACCAAGAAACACATGTGTGTTATTACTAAAGCATTTAAAGAAATAAATACACTTTCAAAAGAACGTGATTATATTTCAAATTAAAGCTTGCACACAGAAAATGACTACTGATCTCACTTCTAACAATACTTTGACATGTCGAAAACAACTGCTTCTCCTTACAGAGAAACACATGTGTGTTTCTTACAAAAGTATTTCATGAAATAAATGCACTTTCAAAAAAACGTGATTATCTTCCAAAGTAAAGCTTCTATAGAGAAAAGGAACACTGATCTCACTTCTCAAAAGACTTTGACATGTAGCAAAAACTGCTTCTCTTTACCAAGAAACACATGTGTTTCTTAATAAAGCTTTTCAAGAGATGAATACACTTTCAAAAGAACATGATTATATTTCAAAGCAAAGCTTCTACAGAGAAAAGTAACACTGATCTCACTTCTAACAGTAATTTGCCATGTTGCAAACAACTGCTTTTCTTTACAAAGAAACACTTTTGCGTTTCTTACTAAAGCTATTTTTGAAATGAACTCTTTCAAAACAATGTGATTATCTTCCAAAGTAAAGCTTCTACAGAGAAAAGGAAAACTGATCTCACTTCAAACAGTAATAGATATGTCGGAAAAATCTGCTTCTCTATAAGGAGAAGCACATGTGCATTTCTTAATAAAGCTTTTCCTAAAATGAATACACTTTAAAAAGAACGTGATTATATTTAAAAGCAAAGATTCTACAGAGAAAAGGAACACGGATCTCACTTCTAACAAGCCTTTGACATGTCACAAAGAACTGCTTTGCTTTACAGAAAAAGACATGTGCGTTTCTTACTAAAGCATTTCAAGAAATGAATACACTTTCAAAAGAATGTGATTATCTTTCAAATAAAGCTTCTACAGAGAAAAGGAATACTGATCTCACTTCAAACAATACTTTGACATGTCGCAAACAATTGCTTCTCTTTAACAAGATACACGTGGGTTTCTTAGTAAAGCTTTTCAAGAAATGAATACACTTTCAAAAGAACGTGATTATATTTCAAAGCATAGCTTCTACAGAGAAAAGGAACACTGATCTCACTTCTAACAGTAATTTGACATGTCGCAAACAACTTTTCTTTACACAGAAAGACGTGTGTTTCTTACTAAAGCTATTTATAAAATGAATACACTTTCCAAAGAATGTGACTTTCTTTCAAAGTAAAGCTTCTACGGAGAAAAGGAACATTGATATCACTTCTAACAATAATTTGACACGTCGCAAACAACTGCTTCTCTTTACAGGGAAACACATGTGTGTTTCTTCCTAAAGCTTTTCATGAAATGAATACACTTTGAAATAAATGTGATTATCTTTCAAAGTAAAGCTTCTACAGAGAAAGGAACACTTATCTCTCTTCCAAAAATACTTTGACATGTCGCAAAAAATGGCTTTTCTTTACAGAGAAACAGTTGTGCGTTTCTTACTAAAGCTATTTTTGAAATGAATACACTTTCAAAACAATGAGATTATCTTTCAAAGTAAAGCTTGTAGAGAGAAAAGAAAACTGTTCTCATTTTTAACAGTAATTTGACATGTCACAAACAACTGCTTTTCTTTAGAGAGAAATACATGTATGTTTCTTACTAAAGATTTTCAAGAAATGTATACACTTTCAAAAGAACGTGATTATCTTTCAAATTAAAGCTTGTACAGAGAAAAGGAATATTGATCTCACTTCAAACAATATTTTGACATGTCCCAAACAACTGCTTCTCCTAACCAAGTAACACATGTGCTTTGCTTACTAAAGTTTTAAAGAAATGAATACACTTTTAAAAGAACATGATTATATTTCAAAGCAGAGTTTCTACAGAGAATGGAACACTGATCTCACTTCTAACAATACTTTGACATGTCGCAAACAACTGCTTCTCTTTACAGAGAAACACTTGTGCGTTTCTTACTAAAGCTATTAATGAAATGAATACACTTTCAGAAGAATATGATTATCTTTCAAAGTAAAGTTGTACAAAGGTAAACTGATCTCACTTCTAACAATACTTTGACATGTCACAAACAACTGCTTCTCTTTACCAAGAAACACATGTGTTTCTAACTAAAGCTGTTCAAGAAATGTATACACTTTCAAAAGAATGTGATTATCCTTCAAAGTAAAGCTTGTACAAAGAAAAGGAACACTGATATCACTTCTAACAAGACGTTGACATGTCGCAAAAAACTGCTTCTCTTTATCAAGAAACACATGTGTGTTAGTTACTAAAGCTTTTCAGGAAATGAATACACTTTCAAAAGAATGTGATTATCTTTCAAAGTAAATCTTGTACCTAGAAAAGGAACATTGACCTCACTTCAAACAACACTTTGACATGTCGCAAACAACTGCTTCTCCTTACCAAGTAACACAAGTGCGTTTTAACTAAAGCTTTTCAGGAAAGAATACAGTTTCAAAATAGCGTGATTATCTTTCAATGTAAAGCTTGTACAGAGAAAAGGAACACTGATCTCACTTCTAACAATACTTTGACATGTCGTAAACAATGGCTTCTCTTTACAAGGAACAGTTGTGCATTTCTTACTTAAGTTATTTATGAAATGAATACACTTTCAAAGAATGTGGTTATCTTTCAAATTAAAGCTTCTACAGAGAAATGAATACTGATCACACTTCTAACAAGACTTTGACATGTCAGAAACAACTGCTTTTCTTTACCAAGACACACATGAGCATTATTACTAAAGCATTTCTAGAAATGAATACACTTTCAAAAGAACGTGACTATATTTCAAAATAAAGCTTCCACAGAGAAAATGAACACTGATCTCACTTCTAACAGTAATTTGACACGTCGAAAAGAAGTGCTTTTCTTTACAGAGAAACACATGTACGTTTCTTACTAAAGCTTATCATGAAATGAATACACTTTCAAAAGAATATGATTATACTTCAAAGCAAAGCTTCTACAGAGAAAAGGAACACTGATCTCACTTCTAAAAATACTTGACATGTCGGAAAAAACTGCTTCTCTTTACAGAGAAACACATATGCGTTTCTTCCTAATGCTTTTCATGAAATGAATACACTTTGAAAAGAATGTGATTATCTTTCAAAGTAAAGCTTTTACAGAGAAAGGAACACTGATCTCTCTTCTAAAAATACTTTGACATGATGCATAATACGGCCTTTCTTTACAGAGAAACAACTGTGCGTTTCTTACTAAGTTATATATGAAACTAATACACTTTCAAAAAACGTGATTATCTTTCAAAGTAAAGCTTTGACAGAGAAAAGGAAAACTGATCTCACTTCTAATAGATATTTGACAGTTGCAAACATCTGCTTCTTTACAGAGAAACTCATGTGTGTTTCATACTAAAACTTTTTAAGAAATGAATACACATTCAAAAGAACGTGATTATCATTCAAAGCAAAGCTTCTACAGAGGATGGAACACTGATCTCACTTCTAACAAGACTTTGACATTTAGGAAACAATTGAATCTCTTTACCAAGTAACACGTGTGTTTCTTACTAAAGCTAATCCTGAAATGAATACACTTTCAAAGGAATGTGATTATCTTTCAAAGTAAAGCTTCTACACAGAAAGGAACACTGATCTCTCTTCTAACAATACTTTGACATGTCGCAAAAAATGGCCTCTCTTTAGAGAAACACATGTGCGTTTCTTACTAAAGCTATTTATGAAATGAACACCCTTTCAAAAGAATGTGATTTTCTTTCAAAGTAAACCTGCTACAGAGAAAAGGAATACTGATTTCACTTCAAACAATACTTTGAATGTCGTAAACAACTGCTTCTCCTTACCAAGATACACATGTGTGTTTCATGCTAAAGCTTTTCAAGAAATGAATACACTTTCAAAAGAATGTGAATATCTTTCAAAGTAAAGCTTGTACAGAGAAAAGGAATGCGGATCTCACTTCTACCAATACTTTAACATGTTCCAAAGAACTGCTTCTCTTTACAGAAAAACACATGTGCTTTTCTTACAAAAGCATTTCATGAAATAAATACACATTCAAAAGAACGTTATTATCTTTCAAAGTAAAACTTCTGCAGAGAAAAGGAAAACTAATCTCACTTCTAACAGTAATTTGACATGTCGCAAACATCTGCTTCTCTTTACAGAGAAACACATGTGCGTTTCTTACTAAAGCTTTTCAAGATATGAATACACTTTCAAAAGAACATGTTTATATTTCAAAACAAAGATTCTACAGAGAAAAGGAACACTGATCTCACTTCTACCAATACTTTGACATGTCGTAAACAATGGCTTCTCTTTACAAGGAACAGTTGTGCGTTTCTTACTTAAGTTATTTATGAAATGAATACACTTTGAAAAGAATGTGATTATCTTTCAAAGTAAAGTTTCTAAAGAGAAATGAACACTGATCTCACTTCTAACAAGGCTTTGACATGTCAGAAACAACTGCCTTTCCTTACCAAGAAACACATGTGTGTTATTACTAAAGCATTTAAAGAAATAAATACACTTTCAAAAGAACGTGATTATATTTCAAATTAAAGCTTGCACACAGAAAATGACTACTGATCTCACTTCTAACAATACTTTGACATGTCGAAAACAACTGCTTCTCCTTACAGAGAAACACATGTGTGTTTCTTACAAAAGTATTTCATGAAATAAATGCACTTTCAAAAAAACGTGATTATCTTCCAAAGTAAAGCTTCTATAGAGAAAAGGAACACTGATCTCACTTCTCAAAAGACTTTGACATGTAGCAAAAACTGCTTCTCTTTACCAAGAAACACATGTGTTTCTTAATAAAGCTTTTCAAGAGATGAATACACTTTCAAAAGAACATGATTATATTTCAAAGCAAAGCTTCTACAGAGAAAAGTAACACTGATCTCACTTCTAACAGTAATTTGCCATGTTGCAAACAACTGCTTTTCTTTACAAAGAAACACTTTTGCGTTTCTTACTAAAGCTATTTTTGAAATGAACTCTTTCAAAACAATGTGATTATCTTCCAAAGTAAAGCTTCTACAGAGAAAAGGAAAACTGATCTCACTTCAAACAGTAATAGATATGTCGGAAAAATCTGCTTCTCTATAAGGAGAAGCACATGTGCATTTCTTAATAAAGCTTTTCCTAAAATGAATACACTTTAAAAAGAACGTGATTATATTTAAAAGCAAAGATTCTACAGAGAAAAGGAACACGGATCTCACTTCTAACAAGCCTTTGACATGTCACAAAGAACTGCTTTGCTTTACAGAAAAAGACATGTGCGTTTCTTACTAAAGCATTTCAAGAAATGAATACACTTTCAAAAGAATGTGATTATCTTTCAAATAAAGCTTCTACAGAGAAAAGGAATACTGATCTCACTTCAAACAATACTTTGACATGTCGCAAACAATTGCTTCTCTTTAACAAGATACACGTGGGTTTCTTAGTAAAGCTTTTCAGGAAATGAATACACTTTCAAAAGAACGTGATTATATTTCAAAGCATAGCTTCTACAGAGAAAAGGAACACTGATCTCACTTCTAACAGTAATTTGACATGTCGCAAACAACTTTTCTTTACACAGAAAGACGTGTGTTTCTTACTAAAGCTATTTATAAAATGAATACACTTTCCAAAGAATGTGACTTTCTTTCAAAGTAAAGCTTCTACGGAGAAAAGGAACATTGATATCACTTCTAACAATAATTTGACACGTCGCAAACAACTGCTTCTCTTTACAGGGAAACACATGTGTGTTTCTTCCTAAAGCTTTTCATGAAATGAATACACTTTGAAATAAATGTGATTATCTTTCAAAGTAAAGCTTCTACAGAGAAAGGAACACTTATCTCTCTTCCAAAAATACTTTGACATGTCGCAAAAAATGGCTTTTCTTTACAGAGAAACAGTTGTGCGTTTCTTACTAAAGCTATTTTTGAAATGAATACACTTTCAAAACAATGAGATTATCTTTCAAAGTAAAGCTTGTAGAGAGAAAAGAAAACTGTTCTCATTTTTAACAGTAATTTGACATGTCACAAACAACTGCTTTTCTTTAGAGAGAAATACATGTATGTTTCTTACTAAAGATTTTCAAGAAATGTATACACTTTCAAAAGAACGTGATTATCTTTCAAATTAAAGCTTGTACAGAGAAAAGGAATATTGATCTCACTTCAAACAATATTTTGACATGTCCCAAACAACTGCTTCTCCTAACCAAGTAACACATGTGCTTTGCTTACTAAAGTTTTAAAGAAATGAATACACTTTTAAAAGAACATGATTATATTTCAAAGCAGAGTTTCTACAGAGAATGGAACACTGATCTCACTTCTAACAATACTTTGACATGTCGCAAACAACTGCTTCTCTTTACAGAGAAACACTTGTGCGTTTCTTACTAAAGCTATTAATGAAATGAATACACTTTCAGAAGAATATGATTATCTTTCAAAGTAAAGTTGTACAAAGGTAAACTGATCTCACTTCTAACAATACTTTGACATGTCACAAACAACTGCTTCTCTTTACCAAGAAACACATGTGTTTCTAACTAAAGCTGTTCAAGAAATGTATACACTTTCAAAAGAATGTGATTATCCTTCAAAGTAAAGCTTGTACAAAGAAAAGGAACACTGATATCACTTCTAACAAGACGTTGACATGTCGCAAAAAACTGCTTCTCTTTATCAAGAAACACATGTGTGTTAGTTACTAAAGCTTTTCAGGAAATGAATACACTTTCAAAAGAATGTGATTATCTTTCAAAGTAAATCTTGTACCTAGAAAAGGAATATTGACCTCACTTCAAACAACACTTTGACATGTCGCAAACAACTGCTTCTCCTTACCAAGTAACACAAGTGCGTTTTAACTAAAGCTTTTCAGGAAAGAATACAGTTTCAAAATAGCGTGATTATCTTTCAATGTAAAGCTTGTACAGAGAAAAGGAACACTGATCTCACTTCTAACAATACTTTGACATGTCGTAAACAATGGCTTCTCTTTACAAGGAACAGTTGTGCATTTCTTACTTAAGTTATTTATGAAATGAATACACTTTCAAAGAATGTGGTTATCTTTCAAATTAAAGCTTCTACAGAGAAATGAATACTGATCACACTTCTAACAAGACTTTGACATGTCAGAAACAACTGCTTTTCTTTACCAAGACACACATGAGCATTATTACTAAAGCATTTCTAGAAATGAATACACTTTCAAAAGAACGTGACTATATTTCAAAATAAAGCTTCCACAGAGAAAATGAACACTGATCTCACTTCTAACAGTAATTTGACACGTCGAAAAGAAGTGCTTTTCTTTACAGAGAAACACATGTACGTTTCTTACTAAAGCTTATCATGAAATGAATACACTTTCAAAAGAATATGATTATACTTCAAAGCAAAGCTTCTACAGAGAAAAGGAACACTGATCTCACTTCTAAAAATACTTGACATGTCGGAAAAAACTGCTTCTCTTTACAGAGAAACACATATGCGTTTCTTCCTAATGCTTTTCATGAAATGAATACACTTTGAAAAGAATGTGATTATCTTTCAAAGTAAAGCTTTTACAGAGAAAGGAACACTGATCTCTCTTCTAAAAATACTTTGACATGATGCATAATACGGCCTTTCTTTACAGAGAAACAACTGTGCGTTTCTTACTAAAGTTATATATGAAACTAATACACTTTCAAAAAACGTGATTATCTTTCAAAATAAAGCTTTGACAGAGAAAAGGAAAACTGATCTCACTTCTAATAGATATTTGACAGTTGCAAACATCTGCTTCTTTACAGAGAAACTCATGTGTGTTTCATACTAAAACTTTTTAAGAAATGAATACACATTCAAAAGAACGTGATTATCATTCAAAGCAAAGCTTCTACAGAGGATGGAACACTGATCTCACTTCTAACAAGACTTTGACATTTAGGAAACAATTGAATCTCTTTACCAAGTAACACGTGTGTTTCTTACTAAAGCTAATCCTGAAATGAATACACTTTCAAAGGAATGTGATTATCTTTCAAAGTAAAGCTTCTACACAGAAAGGAACACTGATCTCTCTTCTAACAATACTTTGACATGTCGCAAAAAATGGCCTCTCTTTAGAGAAACACATGTGCGTTTCTTACTAAAGCTATTTATGAAATGAACACCCTTTCAAAAGAATGTGATTTTCTTTCAAAGTAAACCTGCTACAGAGAAAAGGAATACTGATTTCACTTCAAACAATACTTTGAATGTCGTAAACAACTGCTTCTCCTTACCAAGATACACATGTGTGTTTCATGCTAAAGCTTTTCAAGAAATGAATACACTTTCAAAAGAATGTGAATATCTTTCAAAGTAAAGCTTGTACAGAGAAAAGGAATGCGGATCTCACTTCTACCAATACTTTAACATGTTCCAAAGAACTGCTTCTCTTTACAGAAAAACACATGTGCTTTTCTTACAAAAGCATTTCATGAAATAAATACACATTCAAAAGAACGTTATTATCTTTCAAAGTAAAACTTCTGCAGAGAAAAGGAAAACTAATCTCACTTCTAACAGTAATTTGACATGTCGCAAACATCTGCTTCTCTTTACAGAGAAACACATGTGCGTTTCTTACTAAAGCTTTTCAAGATATGAATACACTTTCAAAAGAACATGTTTATATTTCAAAACAAAGATTCTACAGAGAAAAGGAACACTGATCTCACTTCTACCAATACTTTGACATGTCGTAAACAATGGCTTCTCTTTACAAGGAACAGTTGTGCGTTTCTTACTTAAGTTATTTATGAAATGAATACACTTTGAAAAGAATGTGATTATCTTTCAAAGTAAAGTTTCTAAAGAGAAATGAACACTGATCTCACTTCTAACAAGGCTTTGACATGTCAGAAACAACTGCCTTTCCTTACCAAGAAACACATGTGTGTTATTACTAAAGCATTTAAAGAAATAAATACACTTTCAAAAGAACGTGATTATATTTCAAATTAAAGCTTGCACACAGAAAATGACTACTGATCTCACTTCTAACAATACTTTGACATGTCGAAAACAACTGCTTCTCCTTACAGAGAAACACATGTGTGTTTCTTACAAAAGTATTTCATGAAATAAATGCACTTTCAAAAAAACGTGATTATCTTCCAAAGTAAAGCTTCTATAGAGAAAAGGAACACTGATCTCACTTCTCAAAAGACTTTGACATGTAGCAAAAACTGCTTCTCTTTACCAAGAAACACATGTGTTTCTTAATAAAGCTTTTCAAGAGATGAATACACTTTCAAAAGAACATGATTATATTTCAAAGCAAAGCTTCTACAGAGAAAAGTAACACTGATCTCACTTCTAACAGTAATTTGCCATGTTGCAAACAACTGCTTTTCTTTACAAAGAAACACTTTTGCGTTTCTTACTAAAGCTATTTTTGAAATGAACTCTTTCAAAACAATGTGATTATCTTCCAAAGTAAAGCTTCTACAGAGAAAAGGAAAACTGATCTCACTTCAAACAGTAATAGATATGTCGGAAAAATCTGCTTCTCTATAAGGAGAAGCACATGTGCATTTCTTAATAAAGCTTTTCCTAAAATGAATACACTTTAAAAAGAACGTGATTATATTTAAAAGCAAAGATTCTACAGAGAAAAGGAACACGGATCTCACTTCTAACAAGCCTTTGACATGTCACAAAGAACTGCTTTGCTTTACAGAAAAAGACATGTGCGTTTCTTACTAAAGCATTTCAAGAAATGAATACACTTTCAAAAGAATGTGATTATCTTTCAAATAAAGCTTCTACAGAGAAAAGGAATACTGATCTCACTTCAAACAATACTTTGACATGTCGCAAACAATTGCTTCTCTTTAACAAGATACACGTGGGTTTCTTAGTAAAGCTTTTCAGGAAATGAATACACTTTCAAAAGAACGTGATTATATTTCAAAGCATAGCTTCTACAGAGAAAAGGAACACTGATCTCACTTCTAACAGTAATTTGACATGTCGCAAACAACTTTTCTTTACACAGAAAGACGTGTGTTTCTTACTAAAGCTATTTATAAAATGAATACACTTTCCAAAGAATGTGACTTTCTTTCAAAGTAAAGCTTCTACGGAGAAAAGGAACATTGATATCACTTCTAACAATAATTTGACACGTCGCAAACAACTGCTTCTCTTTACAGGGAAACACATGTGTGTTTCTTCCTAAAGCTTTTCATGAAATGAATACACTTTGAAATAAATGTGATTATCTTTCAAAGTAAAGCTTCTACAGAGAAAGGAACACTTATCTCTCTTCCAAAAATACTTTGACATGTCGCAAAAAATGGCTTTTCTTTACAGAGAAACAGTTGTGCGTTTCTTACTAAAGCTATTTTTGAAATGAATACACTTTCAAAACAATGAGATTATCTTTCAAAGTAAAGCTTGTAGAGAGAAAAGAAAACTGTTCTCATTTTTAACAGTAATTTGACATGTCACAAACAACTGCTTTTCTTTAGAGAGAAATACATGTATGTTTCTTACTAAAGATTTTCAAGAAATGTATACACTTTCAAAAGAACGTGATTATCTTTCAAATTAAAGCTTGTACAGAGAAAAGGAATATTGATCTCACTTCAAACAATATTTTGACATGTCCCAAACAACTGCTTCTCCTAACCAAGTAACACATGTGCTTTGCTTACTAAAGTTTTAAAGAAATGAATACACTTTTAAAAGAACATGATTATATTTCAAAGCAGAGTTTCTACAGAGAATGGAACACTGATCTCACTTCTAACAATACTTTGACATGTCGCAAACAACTGCTTCTCTTTACAGAGAAACACTTGTGCGTTTCTTACTAAAGCTATTAATGAAATGAATACACTTTCAGAAGAATATGATTATCTTTCAAAGTAAAGTTGTACAAAGGTAAACTGAACTCACTTCTAACAATACTTTGACATGTCACAAACAACTGCTTCTCTTTACCAAGAAACACATGTGTTTCTAACTAAAGCTGTTCAAGAAATGTATACACTTTCAAAAGAATGTGATTATCCTTCAAAGTAAAGCTTGTACAAAGAAAAGGAACACTGATATCACTTCTAACAAGACGTTGACATGTCGCAAAAAACTGCTTCTCTTTATCAAGAAACACATGTGTGTTAGTTACTAAAGCTTTTCAGGAAATGAATACACTTTCAAAAGAATGTGATTATCTTTCAAAGTAAATCTTGTACCTAGAAAAGGAATATTGACCTCACTTCAAACAACACTTTGACATGTCGCAAACAACTGCTTCTCCTTACCAAGTAACACAAGTGCGTTTTAACTAAAGCTTTTCAGGAAAGAATACAGATTCAAAATAGCGTGATTATCTTTCAATGTAAAGCTTGTACAGAGAAAAGGAACACTGATCTCACTTCTAACAATACTTTGACATGTCGTAAACAATGGCTTCTCTTTACAAGGAACAGTTGTGCATTTCTTACTTAAGTTATTTATGAAATGAATACACTTTCAAAGAATGTGGTTATCTTTCAAATTAAAGCTTCTACAGAGAAATGAATACTGATCACACTTCTAACAAGACTTTGACATGTCAGAAACAACTGCTTTTCTTTACCAAGACACACATGAGCATTATTACTAAAGCATTTCTAGAAATGAATACACTTTCAAAAGAACGTGACTATATTTCAAAATAAAGCTTCCACAGAGAAAATGAACACTGATCTCACTTCTAACAGTAATTTGACACGTCGAAAAGAAGTGCTTTTCTTTACAGAGAAACACATGTACGTTTCTTACTAAAGCTTATCATGAAATGAATACACTTTCAAAAGAATATGATTATACTTCAAAGCAAAGCTTCTACAGAGAAAAGGAACACTGATCTCACTTCTAAAAATACTTGACATGTCGGAAAAAACTGCTTCTCTTTACAGAGAAACACATATGCGTTTCTTCCTAATGCTTTTCATGAAATGAATACACTTTGAAAAGAATGTGATTATCTTTCAAAGTAAAGCTTTTACAGAGAAAGGAACACTGATCTCTCTTCTAAAAATACTTTGACATGATGCATAATACGGCCTTTCTTTACAGAGAAACAACTGTGCGTTTCTTACTAAAGTTATATATGAAACTAATACACTTTCAAAAAACGTGATTATCTTTCAAAATAAAGCTTTGACAGAGAAAAGGAAAACTGATCTCACTTCTAATAGATATTTGACAGTTGCAAACATCTGCTTCTTTACAGAGAAACTCATGTGTGTTTCATACTAAAACTTTTTAAGAAATGAATACACATTCAAAAGAACGTGATTATCATTCAAAGCAAAGCTTCTACAGAGGATGGAACACTGATCTCACTTCTAACAAGACTTTGACATTTAGGAAACAATTGAATCTCTTTACCAAGTAACACGTGTGTTTCTTACTAAAGCTAATCCTGAAATGAATACACTTTCAAAGGAATGTGATTATCTTTCAAAGTAAAGCTTCTACACAGAAAGGAACACTGATCTCTCTTCTAACAATACTTTGACATGTCGCAAAAAATGGCCTCTCTTTAGAGAAACACATGTGCGTTTCTTACTAAAGCTATTTATGAAATGAACACCCTTTCAAAAGAATGTGATTTTCTTTCAAAGTAAACCTGCTACAGAGAAAAGGAATACTGATTTCACTTCAAACAATACTTTGAATGTCGTAAACAACTGCTTCTCCTTACCAAGATACACATGTGTGTTTCATGCTAAAGCTTTTCAAGAAATGAATACACTTTCAAAAGAATGTGAATATCTTTCAAAGTAAAGCTTGTACAGAGAAAAGGAATGCGGATCTCACTTCTACCAATACTTTAACATGTTCCAAAGAACTGCTTCTCTTTACAGAAAAACACATGTGCTTTTCTTACAAAAGCATTTCATGAAATAAATACACATTCAAAAGAACGTTATTATCTTTCAAAGTAAAACTTCTGCAGAGAAAAGGAAAACTAATCTCACTTCTAACAGTAATTTGACATGTCGCAAACATCTGCTTCTCTTTACAGAGAAACACATGTGCGTTTCTTACTAAAGCTTTTCAAGATATGAATACACTTTCAAAAGAACATGTTTATATTTCAAAACAAAGATTCTACAGAGAAAAGGAACACTGATCTCACTTCTACCAATACTTTGACATGTCGTAAACAATGGCTTCTCTTTACAAGGAACAGTTGTGCGTTTCTTACTTAAGTTATTTATGAAATGAATACACTTTGAAAAGAATGTGATTATCTTTCAAAGTAAAGTTTCTAAAGAGAAATGAACACTGATCTCACTTCTAACAAGGCTTTGACATGTCAGAAACAACTGCCTTTCCTTACCAAGAAACACATGTGTGTTATTACTAAAGCATTTAAAGAAATAAATACACTTTCAAAAGAACGTGATTATATTTCAAATTAAAGCTTGCACACAGAAAATGACTACTGATCTCACTTCTAACAATACTTTGACATGTCGAAAACAACTGCTTCTCCTTACAGAGAAACACATGTGTGTTTCTTACAAAAGTATTTCATGAAATAAATGCACTTTCAAAAAAACGTGATTATCTTCCAAAGTAAAGCTTCTATAGAGAAAAGGAACACTGATCTCACTTCTCAAAAGACTTTGACATGTAGCAAAAACTGCTTCTCTTTACCAAGAAACACATGTGTTTCTTAATAAAGCTTTTCAAGAGATGAATACACTTTCAAAAGAACATGATTATATTTCAAAGCAAAGCTTCTACAGAGAAAAGTAACACTGATCTCACTTCTAACAGTAATTTGCCATGTTGCAAACAACTGCTTTTCTTTACAAAGAAACACTTTTGCGTTTCTTACTAAAGCTATTTTTGAAATGAACTCTTTCAAAACAATGTGATTATCTTCCAAAGTAAAGCTTCTACAGAGAAAAGGAAAACTGATCTCACTTCAAACAGTAATAGATATGTCGGAAAAATCTGCTTCTCTATAAGGAGAAGCACATGTGCATTTCTTAATAAAGCTTTTCCTAAAATGAATACACTTTAAAAAGAACGTGATTATATTTAAAAGCAAAGATTCTACAGAGAAAAGGAACACGGATCTCACTTCTAACAAGCCTTTGACATGTCACAAAGAACTGCTTTGCTTTACAGAAAAAGACATGTGCGTTTCTTACTAAAGCATTTCAAGAAATGAATACACTTTCAAAAGAATGTGATTATCTTTCAAATAAAGCTTCTACAGAGAAAAGGAATACTGATCTCACTTCAAACAATACTTTGACATGTCGCAAACAATTGCTTCTCTTTAACAAGATACACGTGGGTTTCTTAGTAAAGCTTTTCAAGAAATGAATACACTTTCAAAAGAACGTGATTATATTTCAAAGCATAGCTTCTACAGAGAAAAGGAACACTGATCTCACTTCTAACAGTAATTTGACATGTCGCAAACAACTTTTCTTTACACAGAAAGACGTGTGTTTCTTACTAAAGCTATTTATAAAATGAATACACTTTCCAAAGAATGTGACTTTCTTTCAAAGTAAAGCTTCTACGGAGAAAAGGAACATTGATATCACTTCTAACAATAATTTGACACGTCGCAAACAACTGCTTCTCTTTACAGGGAAACACATGTGTGTTTCTTCCTAAAGCTTTTCATGAAATGAATACACTTTGAAATAAATGTGATTATCTTTCAAAGTAAAGCTTCTACAGAGAAAGGAACACTTATCTCTCTTCCAAAAATACTTTGACATGTCGCAAAAAATGGCTTTTCTTTACAGAGAAACAGTTGTGCGTTTCTTACTAAAGCTATTTTTGAAATGAATACACTTTCAAAACAATGAGATTATCTTTCAAAGTAAAGCTTGTAGAGAGAAAAGAAAACTGTTCTCATTTTTAACAGTAATTTGACATGTCACAAACAACTGCTTTTCTTTAGAGAGAAATACATGTATGTTTCTTACTAAAGATTTTCAAGAAATGTATACACTTTCAAAAGAACGTGATTATCTTTCAAATTAAAGCTTGTACAGAGAAAAGGAATATTGATCTCACTTCAAACAATATTTTGACATGTCCCAAACAACTGCTTCTCCTAACCAAGTAACACATGTGCTTTGCTTACTAAAGTTTTAAAGAAATGAATACACTTTTAAAAGAACATGATTATATTTCAAAGCAGAGTTTCTACAGAGAATGGAACACTGATCTCACTTCTAACAATACTTTGACATGTCGCAAACAACTGCTTCTCTTTACAGAGAAACACTTGTGCGTTTCTTACTAAAGCTATTAATGAAATGAATACACTTTCAGAAGAATATGATTATCTTTCAAAGTAAAGTTGTACAAAGGTAAACTGATCTCACTTCTAACAATACTTTGACATGTCACAAACAACTGCTTCTCTTTACCAAGAAACACATGTGTTTCTAACTAAAGCTGTTCAAGAAATGTATACACTTTCAAAAGAATGTGATTATCCTTCAAAGTAAAGCTTGTACAAAGAAAAGGAACACTGATATCACTTCTAACAAGACGTTGACATGTCGCAAAAAACTGCTTCTCTTTATCAAGAAACACATGTGTGTTAGTTACTAAAGCTTTTCAGGAAATGAATACACTTTCAAAAGAATGTGATTATCTTTCAAAGTAAATCTTGTACCTAGAAAAGGAATATTGACCTCACTTCAAACAACACTTTGACATGTCGCAAACAACTGCTTCTCCTTACCAAGTAACACAAGTGCGTTTTAACTAAAGCTTTTCAGGAAAGAATACAGTTTCAAAATAGCGTGATTATCTTTCAATGTAAAGCTTGTACAGAGAAAAGGAACACTGATCTCACTTCTAACAATACTTTGACATGTCGTAAACAATGGCTTCTCTTTACAAGGAACAGTTGTGCATTTCTTACTTAAGTTATTTATGAAATGAATACACTTTCAAAGAATGTGGTTATCTTTCAAATTAAAGCTTCTACAGAGAAAAGCAACACTGATCTCAGGTCTAATAGGACGTTGACATGTCGCAAACAACTGCTTCTCATTACCAAGAAACACATGTGCGTTTCTTACTAAAGTTTTTAAAGAAATGAATACACTTTTTAAAGAACCAATTGTATTGCAAAGCAAAGCTTCTACAGAGAATGGAACACTGATCTCCCTTCTAACAATACTTTGACATGTCGCAAACAACGGCTTCTCTTTACAGAGAAACACTTGTGCGTTTCTTACTAAAGCTATTAATGAAATGAATACACTTTCAAAGAATGTGATTATCTTTCAAAGTAAAGCTTCTACAGAGAAATGAATACTGATCACACTTCTAACAAGACTTTGACATGTCAGAAACAACTGCTTCTCTTTACCAAGACACACATGAGCATTATTACTAAAGCATTTCTAGAAATGAATACACTTTCAAAAGAACGTGACTATATTTCAAAATAAAGCTTCCACAGAGAAAATGAACACTGATCTCACTTCTAACAGTAATTTGACACGTCGAAAAGAAGTGCTTTTCTTTACAGAGAAACACATGTACGTTTCTTACTAAAGCTTATCATGAAATGAATACACTTTCAAAAGAATATGATTATACTTCAAAGCAAAGCTTCTACAGAGAAAAGGAACACTGATCTCACTTCTAAAAATACTTGACATGTCGGAAAAAACTGCTTCTCTTTACAGAGAAACACATATGCGTTTCTTCCTAATGCTTTTCATGAAATGAATACACTTTGAAAAGAATGTGATTATCTTTCAAAGTAAAGCTTTTACAGAGAAAGGAACACTGATCTCTCTTCTAAAAATACTTTGACATGATGCATAATACGGCCTTTCTTTACAGAGAAACAACTGTGCGTTTCTTACTAAAGTTATATATGAAACTAATACACTTTCAAAAAACGTGATTATCTTTCAAAATAAAGCTTTGACAGAGAAAAGGAAAACTGATCTCACTTCTAATAGATATTTGACAGTTGCAAACATCTGCTTCTTTACAGAGAAACTCATGTGTGTTTCATACTAAAACTTTTTAAGAAATGAATACACATTCAAAAGAACGTGATTATCATTCAAAGCAAAGCTTCTACAGAGGATGGAACACTGATCTCACTTCTAACAAGACTTTGACATTTAGGAAACAATTGAATCTCTTTACCAAGTAACACGTGTGTTTCTTACTAAAGCTAATCCTGAAATGAATACACTTTCAAAGGAATGTGATTATCTTTCAAAGTAAAGCTTCTACACAGAAAGGAACACTGATCTCTCTTCTAACAATACTTTGACATGTCGCAAAAAATGGCCTCTCTTTAGAGAAACACATGTGCGTTTCTTACTAAAGCTATTTATGAAATGAACACCCTTTCAAAAGAATGTGATTTTCTTTCAAAGTAAACCTGCTACAGAGAAAAGGAATACTGATTTCACTTCAAACAATACTTTGAATGTCGTAAACAACTGCTTCTCCTTACCAAGATACACATGTGTGTTTCATGCTAAAGCTTTTCAAGAAATGAATACACTTTCAAAAGAATGTGAATATCTTTCAAAGTAAAGCTTGTACAGAGAAAAGGAATGCGGATCTCACTTCTACCAATACTTTAACATGTTCCAAAGAACTGCTTCTCTTTACAGAAAAACACATGTGCTTTTCTTACAAAAGCATTTCATGAAATAAATACACATTCAAAAGAACGTTATTATCTTTCAAAGTAAAACTTCTGCAGAGAAAAGGAAAACTAATCTCACTTCTAACAGTAATTTGACATGTCGCAAACATCTGCTTCTCTTTACAGAGAAACACATGTGCGTTTCTTACTAAAGCTTTTCAAGATATGAATACACTTTCAAAAGAACATGTTTATATTTCAAAACAAAGATTCTACAGAGAAAAGGAACACTGATCTCACTTCTACCAATACTTTGACATGTCGTAAACAATGGCTTCTCTTTACAAGGAACAGTTGTGCGTTTCTTACTTAAGTTATTTATGAAATGAATACACTTTCAAAGAATGTGATTATCTTTCAAAGTAAAGTTTCTAAAGAGAAATGAACACTGATCTCACTTCTAACAAGGCTTTGACATGTCAGAAACAACTGCCTTTCCTTACCAAGAAACACATGTGTGTTATTACTAAAGCATTTAAAGAAATAAATACACTTTCAAAAGAACGTGATTATATTTCAAATTAAAGCTTGCACACAGAAAATGACTACTGATCTCACTTCTAACAATACTTTGACATGTCGAAAACAACTGCTTCTCCTTACAGAGAAACACATGTGTGTTTCTTACAAAAGTATTTCATGAAATAAATGCACTTTCAAAAAAACGTGATTATCTTCCAAAGTAAAGCTTCTATAGAGAAAAGGAACACTGATCTCACTTCTCAAAAGACTTTGACATGTAGCAAAAACTGCTTCTCTTTACCAAGAAACACATGTGTTTCTTAATAAAGCTTTTCAAGAGATGAATACACTTTCAAAAGAACATGATTATATTTCAAAGCAAAGCTTCTACAGAGAAAAGTAACACTGATCTCACTTCTAACAGTAATTTGCCATGTTGCAAACAACTGCTTTTCTTTACAAAGAAACACTTTTGCATTTCTTACTAAAGCTATTTTTGAAATGAACTCTTTCAAAACAATGTGATTATCTTCCAAAGTAAAGCTTCTACAGAGAAAAGGAAAACTGATCTCACTTCAAACAGTAATAGATATGTCGGAAAAATCTGCTTCTCTATAAGGAGAAGCACATGTGCATTTCTTAATAAAGCTTTTCCTAAAATGAATACACTTTAAAAAGAACGTGATTATATTTAAAAGCAAAGATTCTACAGAGAAAAGGAACACGGATCTCACTTCTAACAAGCCTTTGACATGTCACAAAGAACTGCTTTGCTTTACAGAAAAAGACATGTGTGTTTCTTACTAAAGCATTTCAAGAAATGAATACACTTTCAAAAGAATGTGATTATCTTTCAAATAAAGCTTCTACAGAGAAAAGGAATACTGATCTCACTTCAAACAATACTTTGACATGTCGCAAACAATTGCTTCTCTTTAACAAGATACACGTGGGTTTCTTAGTAAAGCTTTTCAGGAAATGAATACACTTTCAAAAGAACGTGATTATATTTCAAAGCATAGCTTCTACAGAGAAAAGGAACACTGATCTCACTTCTAACAGTAATTTGACATGTCGCAAACAACTTTTCTTTACACAGAAAGACGTGTGTTTCTTACTAAAGCTATTTATAAAATGAATACACTTTCCAAAGAATGTGACTTTCTTTCAAAGTAAAGCTTCTACGGAGAAAAGGAACATTGATATCACTTCTAACAATAATTTGACACGTCGCAAACAACTGCTTCTCTTTACAGGGAAACACATGTGTGTTTCTTCCTAAAGCTTTTCATGAAATGAATACACTTTGAAATAAATGTGATTATCTTTCAAAGTAAAGCTTCTACAGAGAAAGGAACACTTATCTCTCTTCCAAAAATACTTTGACATGTCGCAAAAAATGGCTTTTCTTTACAGAGAAACAGTTGTGCGTTTCTTACTAAAGCTATTTTTGAAATGAATACACTTTCAAAACAATGAGATTATCTTTCAAAGTAAAGCTTGTAGAGAGAAAAGAAAACTGTTCTCATTTTTAACAGTAATTTGACATGTCACAAACAACTGCTTTTCTTTAGAGAGAAATACATGTATGTTTCTTACTAAAGATTTTCAAGAAATGTATACACTTTCAAAAGAACGTGATTATCTTTCAAATTAAAGCTTGTACAGAGAAAAGGAATATTGATCTCACTTCAAACAATATTTTGACATGTCCCAAACAACTGCTTCTCCTAACCAAGTAACACATGTGCTTTGCTTACTAAAGTTTTAAAGAAATGAATACACTTTTAAAAGAACATGATTATATTTCAAAGCAGAGTTTCTACAGAGAATGGAACACTGATCTCACTTCTAACAATACTTTGACATGTCGCAAACAACTGCTTCTCTTTACAGAGAAACACTTGTGCGTTTCTTACTAAAGCTATTAATGAAATGAATACACTTTCAGAAGAATATGATTATCTTTCAAAGTAAAGTTGTACAGAGAAAGGTAAACTGATCTCACTTCTAACAATACTTTGACATGTCGCAAACAACTGCTTCTCTTTACCAAGAAACACATGTGTTTCTAACTAAAGCTGTTCAAGAAATGTATACACTTTCAAAAGAATGTGATTATCCTTCAAAGTAAAGCTTGTACAAAGAAAAGGAACACTGATATCACTTCTAACAAGACGTTGACATGTCGCAAAAAACTGCTTCTCTTTATCAAGAAACACATGTGTGTTAGTTACTAAAGCTTTTCAGGAAATGAATACACTTTCAAAAGAATGTGATTATCTTTCAAAGTAAATCTTGTACCTAGAAAAGGAATATTGACCTCACTTCAAACAACACTTTGACATGTCGCAAACAACTGCTTCTCCTTACCAAGTAACACAAGTGCGTTTTAACTAAAGCTTTTCAGGAAAGAATACAGTTTCAAAATAGCGTGATTATCTTTCAATGTAAAGCTTGTACAGAGAAAAGGAACACTGATCTCACTAATAACAATACTTTGACATGTCGCAAAAAATGGCCTCTCTTTACAGAGAAACACATGTGCGTTTCTTACTAAAGCTATTTATGAAATAAATACACTTTCAAAGAATGTGGTTATCTTTCAAATTAAAGCTTCTACAGAGAAAAGCAACACTGATCTCAGGTCTAATAGGACGTTGACATGTCGCAAACAACTGCTTCTCATTACCAAGAAACACATGTGCGTTTCTTACTAAAGTTTTTAAAGAAATGAATACACTTTTTAAAGAACCAATTGTATTGCAAAGCAAAGCTTCTACAGAGAATGGAACACTGATCTCCCTTCTAACAATACTTTGACATGTCGCAAACAACGGCTTCTCTTTACAGAGAAACACTTGTGCGTTTCTTACTAAAGCTATTAATGAAATGAATACACTTTCAAAGAATGTGATTATCTTTCAAAGTAAAGCTTCTACAGAGAAATGAATACTGATCACACTTCTAACAAGACTTTGACATGTCAGAAACAACTGCTTCTCTTTACCAAGACACACATGAGCATTATTACTAAAGCATTTCTAGAAATGAATACACTTTCAAAAGAACGTGACTATATTTCAAAATAAAGCTTCCACAGAGAAAATGAACACTGATCTCACTTCTAACAGTAATTTGACACGTCGAAAAGAAGTGCTTTTCTTTACAGAGAAACACATGTACGTTTCTTACTAAAGCTTATCATGAAATGAATACACTTTCAAAAGAATATGATTATACTTCAAAGCAAAGCTTCTACAGAGAAAAGGAACACTGATCTCACTTCTAAAAATACTTGACATGTCGGAAAAAACTGCTTCTCTTTACAGAGAAACACATATGCGTTTCTTCCTAATGCTTTTCATGAAATGAATACACTTTGAAAAGAATGTGATTATCTTTCAAAGTAAAGCTTTTACAGAGAAAGGAACACTGATCTCTCTTCTAAAAATACTTTGACATGATGCATAATACGGCCTTTCTTTACAGAGAAACAACTGTGCGTTTCTTACTAAAGTTATATATGAAACTAATACACTTTCAAAAAACGTGATTATCTTTCAAAATAAAGCTTTGACAGAGAAAAGGAAAACTGATCTCACTTCTAATAGATATTTGACAGTTGCAAACATCTGCTTCTTTACAGAGAAACTCATGTGTGTTTCATACTAAAACTTTTTAAGAAATGAATACACATTCAAAAGAACGTGATTATCATTCAAAGCAAAGCTTCTACAGAGGATGGAACACTGATCTCACTTCTAACAAGACTTTGACATTTAGGAAACAATTGAATCTCTTTACCAAGTAACACGTGTGTTTCTTACTAAAGCTAATCCTGAAATGAATACACTTTCAAAGGAATGTGATTATCTTTCAAAGTAAAGCTTCTACACAGAAAGGAACACTGATCTCTCTTCTAACAATACTTTGACATGTCGCAAAAAATGGCCTCTCTTTAGAGAAACACATGTGCGTTTCTTACTAAAGCTATTTATGAAATGAACACCCTTTCAAAAGAATGTGATTTTCTTTCAAAGTAAACCTGCTACAGAGAAAAGGAATACTGATTTCACTTCAAACAATACTTTGAATGTCGTAAACAACTGCTTCTCCTTACCAAGATACACATGTGTGTTTCATGCTAAAGCTTTTCAAGAAATGAATACACTTTCAAAAGAATGTGAATATCTTTCAAAGTAAAGCTTGTACAGAGAAAAGGAATGCGGATCTCACTTCTACCAATACTTTAACATGTTCCAAAGAACTGCTTCTCTTTACAGAAAAACACATGTGCTTTTCTTACAAAAGCATTTCATGAAATAAATACACATTCAAAAGAACGTTATTATCTTTCAAAGTAAAACTTCTGCAGAGAAAAGGAAAACTAATCTCACTTCTAACAGTAATTTGACATGTCGCAAACATCTGCTTCTCTTTACAGAGAAACACATGTGCGTTTCTTACTAAAGCTTTTCAAGATATGAATACACTTTCAAAAGAACATGTTTATATTTCAAAACAAAGATTCTACAGAGAAAAGGAACACTGATCTCACTTCTACCAATACTTTGACATGTCGTAAATAATGGCTTCTCTTTACAAGGAACAGTTGTGCGTTTCTTACTTAAGTTATTTATGAAATGAATACACTTTCAAAGAATGTGATTATCTTTCAAAGTAAAGTTTCTAAAGAGAAATGAACACTGATCTCACTTCTAACAAGGCTTTGACATGTCAGAAACAACTGCCTTTCCTTACCAAGAAACACATGTGTGTTATTACTAAAGCATTTAAAGAAATAAATACACTTTCAAAAGAACGTGATTATATTTCAAATTAAAGCTTGCACACAGAAAATGACTACTGATCTCACTTCTAACAATACTTTGACATGTCGAAAACAACTGCTTCTCCTTACAGAGAAACACATGTGTGTTTCTTACAAAAGTATTTCATGAAATAAATGCACTTTCAAAAAAACGTGATTATCTTCCAAAGTAAAGCTTCTATAGAGAAAAGGAACACTGATCTCACTTCTCAAAAGACTTTGGCATGTAGCAAAAACTGCTTCTCTTTACCAAGAAACACATGTGTTTCTTAATAAAGCTTTTCAAGAGATGAATACACTTTCAAAAGAACATGATTATATTTCAAAGCAGAGCTTCTACAGAGAAAAGTAACACTGATCTCACTTCTAACAGTAATTTGCCATGTTGCAAACAACTGCTTTTCTTTACAAAGAAACACTTTTGCGTTTCTTACTAAAGCTATTTTTGAAATGAACTCTTTCAAAACAATGTGATTATCTTCCAAAGTAAAGCTTCTACAGAGAAAAGGAAAACTGATCTCACTTCAAACAGTAATAGATATGTCGGAAAAATCTGCTTCTCTATAAGGAGAAGCACATGTGCATTTCTTAATAAAGCTTTTCCTAAAATGAATACACTTTAAAAAGAACGTGATTATATTTAAAAGCAAAGATTCTACAGAGAAAAGGAACACGGATCTCACTTCTAACAAGCCTTTGACATGTCACAAAGAACTGCTTTGCTTTACAGAAAAAGACATGTGCGTTTCTTACTAAAGCATTTCAAGAAATGAATACACTTTCAAAAGAATGTGATTATCTTTCAAATAAAGCTTCTACAGAGAAAAGGAATACTGATCTCACTTCAAACAATACTTTGACATGTCGCAAACAATTGCTTCTCTTTAACAAGATACACGTGGGTTTCTTAGTAAAGCTTTTCAGGAAATGAATACACTTTCAAAAGAACGTGATTATATTTCAAAGCATAGCTTCTACAGAGAAAAGGAACACTGATCTCACTTCTAACAGTAATTTGACATGTCGCAAACAACTTTTCTTTACACAGAAAGACGTGTGTTTCTTACTAAAGCTATTTATAAAATGAATACACTTTCCAAAGAATGTGACTTTCTTTCAAAGTAAAGCTTCTACGGAGAAAAGGAACATTGATATCACTTCTAACAATAATTTGACACGTCGCAAACAACTGCTTCTCTTTACAGGGAAACACATGTGTGTTTCTTCCTAAAGCTTTTCATGAAATGAATACACTTTGAAATAAATGTGATTATCTTTCAAAGTAAAGCTTCTACAGAGAAAGGAACACTTATCTCTCTTCCAAAAATACTTTGACATGTCGCAAAAAATGGCTTTTCTTTACAGAGAAACAGTTGTGCGTTTCTTACTAAAGCTATTTTTGAAATGAATACACTTTCAAAACAATGAGATTATCTTTCAAAGTAAAGCTTGTAGAGAGAAAAGAAAACTGTTCTCATTTTTAACAGTAATTTGACATGTCACAAACAACTGCTTTTCTTTAGAGAGAAATACATGTATGTTTCTTACTAAAGATTTTCAAGAAATGTATACACTTTCAAAAGAACGTGATTATCTTTCAAATTAAAGCTTGTACAGAGAAAAGGAATATTGATCTCACTTCAAACAATATTTTGACATGTCCCAAACAACTGCTTCTCCTAACCAAGTAACACATGTGCTTTGCTTACTAAAGTTTTAAAGAAATGAATACACTTTTAAAAGAACATGATTATATTTCAAAGCAGAGTTTCTACAGAGAATGGAACACTGATCTCACTTCTAACAATACTTTGACATGTCGCAAACAACTGCTTCTCTTTACAGAGAAACACTTGTGCGTTTCTTACTAAAGCTATTAATGAAATGAATACACTTTCAGAAGAATATGATTATCTTTCAAAGTAAAGTTGTACAGAGAAAGGTAAACTGATCTCACTTCTAACAATACTTTGACATGTCGCAAACAACTGCTTCTCTTTACCAAGAAACACATGTGTTTCTAACTAAAGCTGTTCAAGAAATGTATACACTTTCAAAAGAATGTGATTATCCTTCAAAGTAAAGCTTGTACAAAGAAAAGGAACACTGATATCACTTCTAACAAGACGTTGACATGTCGCAAAAAACTGCTTCTCTTTATCAAGAAACACATGTGTGTTAGTTACTAAAGCTTTTCAGGAAATGAATACACTTTCAAAAGAATGTGATTATCTTTCAAAGTAAATCTTGTACCTAGAAAAGGAATATTGACCTCACTTCAAACAACACTTTGACATGTCGCAAACAACTGCTTCTCCTTACCAAGTAACACAAGTGCGTTTTAACTAAAGCTTTTCAGGAAAGAATACAGTTTCAAAATAGCGTGATTATCTTTCAATGTAAAGCTTGTACAGAGAAAAGGAACACTGATCTCACTAATAACAATACTTTGACATGTCGCAAAAAATGGCCTCTCTTTACAGAGAAACACATGTGCGTTTCTTACTAAAGCTATTTATGAAATAAATACACTTTCAAAGAATGTGGTTATCTTTCAAATTAAAGCTTCTACAGAGAAAAGCAACACTGATCTCAGGTCTAATAGGACGTTGACATGTCGCAAACAACTGCTTCTCATTACCAAGAAACACATGTGCGTTTCTTACTAAAGTTTTTAAAGAAATGAATACACTTTTTAAAGAACCAATTGTATTGCAAAGGAAAGCTTCTACAGAGAATGGAACACTGATCTCCCTTCTAACAATACTTTGACATGTCGCAAACAACGGCTTCTCTTTACAGAGAAACACTTGTGCGTTTCTTACTAAAGCTATTAATGAAATGAATACACTTTCAAAGAATGTGATTATCTTTCAAAGTAAAGCTTCTACAGAGAAATGAATACTGATCACACTTCTAACAAGACTTTGACATGTCAGAAACAACTGCTTCTCTTTACCAAGACACACATGAGCATTATTACTAAAGCATTTCTAGAAATGAATACACTTTCAAAAGAACGTGACTATATTTCAAAATAAAGCTTCCACAGAGAAAATGAACACTGATCTCACTTCTAACAGTAATTTGACACGTCGAAAAGAAGTGCTTTTCTTTACAGAGAAACACATGTACGTTTCTTACTAAAGCTTATCATGAAATGAATACACTTTCAAAAGAATATGATTATACTTCAAAGCAAAGCTTCTACAGAGAAAAGGAACACTGATCTCACTTCTAAAAATACTTGACATGTCGGAAAAAACTGCTTCTCTTTACAGAGAAACACATATGCGTTTCTTCCTAATGCTTTTCATGAAATGAATACACTTTGAAAAGAATGTGATTATCTTTCAAAGTAAAGCTTTTACAGAGAAAGGAACACTGATCTCTCTTCTAAAAATACTTTGACATGATGCATAATACGGCCTTTCTTTACAGAGAAACAACTGTGCGTTTCTTACTAAAGTTATATATGAAACTAATACACTTTCAAAAAACGTGATTATCTTTCAAAATAAAGCTTTGACAGAGAAAAGGAAAACTGATCTCACTTCTAATAGATATTTGACAGTTGCAAACATCTGCTTCTTTACAGAGAAACTCATGTGTGTTTCATACTAAAACTTTTTAAGAAATGAATACACATTCAAAAGAACGTGATTATCATTCAAAGCAAAGCTTCTACAGAGGATGGAACACTGATCTCACTTCTAACAAGACTTTGACATTTAGGAAACAATTGAATCTCTTTACCAAGTAACACGTGTGTTTCTTACTAAAGCTAATCCTGAAATGAATACACTTTCAAAGGAATGTGATTATCTTTCAAAGTAAAGCTTCTACACAGAAAGGAACACTGATCTCTCTTCTAACAATACTTTGACATGTCGCAAAAAATGGCCTCTCTTTAGAGAAACACATGTGCGTTTCTTACTAAAGCTATTTATGAAATGAACACCCTTTCAAAAGAATGTGATTTTCTTTCAAAGTAAACCTGCTACAGAGAAAAGGAATACTGATTTCACTTCAAACAATACTTTGAATGTCGTAAACAACTGCTTCTCCTTACCAAGATACACATGTGTGTTTCATGCTAAAGCTTTTCAAGAAATGAATACACTTTCAAAAGAATGTGAATATCTTTCAAAGTAAAGCTTGTACAGAGAAAAGGAATGCGGATCTCACTTCTACCAATACTTTAACATGTTCCAAAGAACTGCTTCTCTTTACAGAAAAACACATGTGCTTTTCTTACAAAAGCATTTCATGAAATAAATACACATTCAAAAGAACGTTATTATCTTTCAAAGTAAAACTTCTGCAGAGAAAAGGAAAACTAATCTCACTTCTAACAGTAATTTGACATGTCGCAAACATCTGCTTCTCTTTACAGAGAAACACATGTGCGTTTCTTACTAAAGCTTTTCAAGATATGAATACACTTTCAAAAGAACATGTTTATATTTCAAAACAAAGATTCTACAGAGAAAAGGAACACTGATCTCACTTCTACCAATACTTTGACATGTCGTAAACAATGGCTTCTCTTTACAAGGAACAGTTGTGCGTTTCTTACTTAAGTTATTTATGAAATGAATACACTTTCAAAGAATGTGATTATCTTTCAAAGTAAAGTTTCTAAAGAGAAATGAACACTGATCTCACTTCTAACAAGGCTTTGACATGTCAGAAACAACTGCCTTTCCTTACCAAGAAACACATGTGTGTTATTACTAAAGCATTTAAAGAAATAAATACACTTTCAAAAGAACGTGATTATATTTCAAATTAAAGCTTGCACACAGAAAATGACTACTGATCTCACTTCTAACAATACTTTGACATGTCGAAAACAACTGCTTCTCCTTACAGAGAAACACATGTGTGTTTCTTACAAAAGTATTTCATGAAATAAATGCACTTTCAAAAAAACGTGATTATCTTCCAAAGTAAAGCTTCTATAGAGAAAAGGAACACTGATCTCACTTCTCAAAAGACTTTGACATGTAGCAAAAACTGCTTCTCTTTACCAAGAAACACATGTGTTTCTTAATAAAGCTTTTCAAGAGATGAATACACTTTCAAAAGAACATGATTATATTTCAAAGCAAAGCTTCTACAGAGAAAAGTAACACTGATCTCACTTCTAACAGTAATTTGCCATGTTGCAAACAACTGCTTTTCTTTACAAAGAAACACTTTTGCGTTTCTTACTAAAGCTATTTTTGAAATGAACTCTTTCAAAACAATGTGATTATCTTCCAAAGTAAAGCTTCTACAGAGAAAAGGAAAACTGATCTCACTTCAAACAGTAATAGATATGTCGGAAAAATCTGCTTCTCTATAAGGAGAAGCACATGTGCATTTCTTAATAAAGCTTTTCCTAAAATGAATACACTTTAAAAAGAACGTGATTATATTTAAAAGCAAAGATTCTACAGAGAAAAGGAACACGGATCTCACTTCTAACAAGCCTTTGACATGTCACAAAGAACTGCTTTGCTTTACAGAAAAAGACATGTGCGTTTCTTACTAAAGCATTTCAAGAAATGAATACACTTTCAAAAGAATGTGATTATCTTTCAAATAAAGCTTCTACAGAGAAAAGGAATACTGATCTCACTTCAAACAATACTTTGACATGTCGCAAACAATTGCTTCTCTTTAACAAGATACACGTGGGTTTCTTAGTAAAGCTTTTCAGGAAATGAATACACTTTCAAAAGAACGTGATTATATTTCAAAGCATAGCTTCTACAGAGAAAAGGAACACTGATCTCACTTCTAACAGTAATTTGACATGTCGCAAACAACTTTTCTTTACACAGAAAGACGTGTGTTTCTTACTAAAGCTATTTATAAAATGAATACACTTTCCAAAGAATGTGACTTTCTTTCAAAGTAAAGCTTCTACAGAGAAAAGGAACATTGATATCACTTCTAACAATAATTTGACACGTCGCAAACAACTGCTTCTCTTTACAGGGAAACACATGTGTGTTTCTTCCTAAAGCTTTTCATGAAATGAATACACTTTGAAATAAATGTGATTATCTTTCAAAGTAAAGCTTCTACAGAGAAAGGAACACTTATCTCTCTTCCAAAAATACTTTGACATGTCGCAAAAAATGGCTTTTCTTTACAGAGAAACAGTTGTGCGTTTCTTACTAAAGCTATTTTTGAAATGAATACACTTTCAAAACAATGAGATTATCTTTCAAAGTAAAGCTTGTAGAGAGAAAAGAAAACTGTTCTCATTTTTAACAGTAATTTGACATGTCACAAACAACTGCTTTTCTTTAGAGAGAAATACATGTATGTTTCTTACTAAAGATTTTCAAGAAATGTATACACTTTCAAAAGAACGTGATTATCTTTCAAATTAAAGCTTGTACAGAGAAAAGGAATATTGATCTCACTTCAAACAATATTTTGACATGTCCCAAACAACTGCTTCTCCTAACCAAGTAACACATGTGCTTTGCTTACTAAAGTTTTAAAGAAATGAATACACTTTTAAAAGAACATGATTATATTTCAAAGCAGAGTTTCTACAGAGAATGGAACACTGATCTCACTTCTAACAATACTTTGACATGTCGCAAACAACTGCTTCTCTTTACAGAGAAACACTTGTGCGTTTCTTACTAAAGCTATTAATGAAATGAATACACTTTCAGAAGAATATGATTATCTTTCAAAGTAAAGTTGTACAAAGGTAAACTGATCTCACTTCTAACAATACTTTGACATGTCACAAACAACTGCTTCTCTTTACCAAGAAACACATGTGTTTCTAACTAAAGCTGTTCAAGAAATGTATACACTTTCAAAAGAATGTGATTATCCTTCAAAGTAAAGCTTGTACAAAGAAAAGGAACACTGATATCACTTCTAACAAGACGTTGACATGTCGCAAAAAACTGCTTCTCTTTATCAAGAAACACATGTGTGTTAGTTACTAAAGCTTTTCAGGAAATGAATACACTTTCAAAAGAATGTGATTATCTTTCAAAGTAAATCTTGTACCTAGAAAAGGAATATTGACCTCACTTCAAACAACACTTTGACATGTCGCAAACAACTGCTTCTCCTTACCAAGTAACACAAGTGCGTTTTAACTAAAGCTTTTCAGGAAAGAATACAGTTTCAAAATAGCGTGATTATCTTTCAATGTAAAGCTTGTACAGAGAAAAGGAACACTGATCTCACTAATAACAATACTTTGACATGTCGCAAAAAATGGCCTCTCTTTACAGAGAAACACATGTGCGTTTCTTACTAAAGCTATTTATGAAATAAATACACTTTCAAAGAATGTGGTTATCTTTCAAATTAAAGCTTCTACAGAGAAAAGCAACACTGATCTCAGGTCTAATAGGACGTTGACATGTCGCAAACAACTGCTTCTCATTACCAAGAAACACATGTGCGTTTCTTACTAAAGTTTTTAAAGAAATGAATACACTTTTTAAAGAACCAATTGTATTGCAAAGCAAAGCTTCTACAGAGAATGGAACACTGATCTCCCTTCTAACAATACTTTGACATGTCGCAAACAACAGCTTCTCTTTACAGAGAAACACTTGTGCGTTTCTTACTAAAGCTATTAATGAAATGAATACACTTTCAAAGAATGTGATTATCTTTCAGAGTAAAGCTTCTACAGAGAAATGAATACTGATCACACTTCTAACAAGACTTTGACATGTCAGAAACAACTGCTTCTCTTTACCAAGACACACATGAGCATTATTACTAAAGCATTTCTAGAAATGAATACACTTTCAAAAGAACGTGACTATATTTCAAAATAAAGCTTCCACAGAGAAAATGAACACTGATCTCACTTCTAACAGTAATTTGACACGTCGAAAAGAAGTGCTTTTCTTTACAGAGAAACACATGTACGTTTCTTACTAAAGCTTATCATGAAATGAATACACTTTCAAAAGAATATGATTATACTTCAAAGCAAAGCTTCTACAGAGAAAAGGAACACTGATCTCACTTCTAAAAATACTTGACATGTCGGAAAAAACTGCTTCTCTTTACAGAGAAACACATATGCGTTTCTTCCTAATGCTTTTCATGAAATGAATACACTTTGAAAAGAATGTGATTATCTTTCAAAGTAAAGCTTTTACAGAGAAAGGAACACTGATCTCTCTTCTAAAAATACTTTGACATGATGCATAATACGGCCTTTCTTTACAGAGAAACAACTGTGCGTTTCTTACTAAAGTTATATATGAAACTAATACACTTTCAAAAAACGTGATTATCTTTCAAAATAAAGCTTTGACAGAGAAAAGGAAAACTGATCTCACTTCTAATAGATATTTGACAGTTGCAAACATCTGCTTCTTTACAGAGAAACTCATGTGTGTTTCATACTAAAACTTTTTAAGAAATGAATACACATTCAAAAGAACGTGATTATCATTCAAAGCAAAGCTTCTACAGAGGATGGAACACTGATCTCACTTCTAACAAGACTTTGACATTTAGGAAACAATTGAATCTCTTTACCAAGTAACACGTGTGTTTCTTACTAAAGCTAATCCTGAAATGAATACACTTTCAAAGGAATGTGATTATCTTTCAAAGTAAAGCTTCTACACAGAAAGGAACACTGATCTCTCTTCTAACAATACTTTGACATGTCGCAAAAAATGGCCTCTCTTTAGAGAAACACATGTGCGTTTCTTACTAAAGCTATTTATGAAATGAACACCCTTTCAAAAGAATGTGATTTTCTTTCAAAGTAAACCTGCTACAGAGAAAAGGAATACTGATTTCACTTCAAACAATACTTTGAATGTCGTAAACAACTGCTTCTCCTTACCAAGATACACATGTGTGTTTCATGCTAAAGCTTTTCAAGAAATGAATACACTTTCAAAAGAATGTGAATATCTTTCAAAGTAAAGCTTGTACAGAGAAAAGGAATGCGGATCTCACTTCTACCAATACTTTAACATGTTCCAAAGAACTGCTTCTCTTTACAGAAAAACACATGTGCTTTTCTTACAAAAGCATTTCATGAAATAAATACACATTCAAAAGAACGTTATTATCTTTCAAAGTAAAACTTCTGCAGAGAAAAGGAAAACTAATCTCACTTCTAACAGTAATTTGACATGTCGCAAACATCTGCTTCTCTTTACAGAGAAACACATGTGCGTTTCTTACTAAAGCTTTTCAAGATATGAATACACTTTCAAAAGAACATGTTTATATTTCAAAACAAAGATTCTACAGAGAAAAGGAACACTGATCTCACTTCTACCAATACTTTGACATGTCGTAAACAATGGCTTCTCTTTACAAGGAACAGTTGTGCGTTTCTTACTTAAGTTATTTATGAAATGAATACACTTTCAAAGAATGTGATTATCTTTCAAAGTAAAGTTTCTAAAGAGAAATGAACACTGATCTCACTTCTAACAAGGCTTTGACATGTCAGAAACAACTGCCTTTCCTTACCAAGAAACACATGTGTGTTATTACTAAAGCATTTAAAGAAATAAATACACTTTCAAAAGAACGTGATTATATTTCAAATTAAAGCTTGCACACAGAAAATGACTACTGATCTCACTTCTAACAATACTTTGACATGTCGAAAACAACTGCTTCTCCTTACAGAGAAACACATGTGTGTTTCTTACAAAAGTATTTCATGAAATAAATGCACTTTCAAAAAAACGTGATTATCTTCCAAAGTAAAGCTTCTATAGAGAAAAGGAACACTGATCTCACTTCTCAAAAGACTTTGACATGTAGCAAAAACTGCTTCTCTTTACCAAGAAACACATGTGTTTCTTAATAAAGCTTTTCAAGAGATGAATACACTTTCAAAAGAACATGATTATATTTCAAAGCAGAGCTTCTACAGAGAAAAGTAACACTGATCTCACTTCTAACAGTAATTTGCCATGTTGCAAACAACTGCTTTTCTTTACAAAGAAACACTTTTGCGTTTCTTACTAAAGCTATTTTTGAAATGAACTCTTTCAAAACAATGTGATTATCTTCCAAAGTAAAGCTTCTACAGAGAAAAGGAAAACTGATCTCACTTCAAACAGTAATAGATATGTCGGAAAAATCTGCTTCTCTATAAGGAGAAGCACATGTGCATTTCTTAATAAAGCTTTTCCTAAAATGAATACACTTTAAAAAGAACGTGATTATATTTAAAAGCAAAGATTCTACAGAGAAAAGGAACACGGATCTCACTTCTAACAAGCCTTTGACATGTCACAAAGAACTGCTTTGCTTTACAGAAAAAGACATGTGCGTTTCTTACTAAAGCATTTCAAGAAATGAATACACTTTCAAAAGAATGTGATTATCTTTCAAATAAAGCTTCTACAGAGAAAAGGAATACTGATCTCACTTCAAACAATACTTTGACATGTCGCAAACAATTGCTTCTCTTTAACAAGATACACGTGGGTTTCTTAGTAAAGCTTTTCAAGAAATGAATACACTTTCAAAAGAACGTGATTATATTTCAAAGCATAGCTTCTACAGAGAAAAGGAACACTGATCTCACTTCTAACAGTAATTTGACATGTCGCAAACAACTTTTCTTTACACAGAAAGACGTGTGTTTCTTACTAAAGCTATTTATAAAATGAATACACTTTCCAAAGAATGTGACTTTCTTTCAAAGTAAAGCTTCTACGGAGAAAAGGAACATTGATATCACTTCTAACAATAATTTGACACGTCGCAAACAACTGCTTCTCTTTACAGGGAAACACATGTGTGTTTCTTCCTAAAGCTTTTCATGAAATGAATACACTTTGAAATAAATGTGATTATCTTTCAAAGTAAAGCTTCTACAGAGAAAGGAACACTTATCTCTCTTCCAAAAATACTTTGACATGTCGCAAAAAATGGCTTTTCTTTACAGAGAAACAGTTGTGCGTTTCTTACTAAAGCTATTTTTGAAATGAATACACTTTCAAAACAATGAGATTATCTTTCAAAGTAAAGCTTGTAGAGAGAAAAGAAAACTGTTCTCATTTTTAACAGTAATTTGACATGTCACAAACAACTGCTTTTCTTTAGAGAGAAATACATGTATGTTTCTTACTAAAGATTTTCAAGAAATGTATACACTTTCAAAAGAACGTGATTATCTTTCAAATTAAAGCTTGTACAGAGAAAAGGAATATTGATCTCACTTCAAACAATATTTTGACATGTCCCAAACAACTGCTTCTCCTAACCAAGTAACACATGTGCTTTGCTTACTAAAGTTTTAAAGAAATGAATACACTTTTAAAAGAACATGATTATATTTCAAAGCAGAGTTTCTACAGAGAATGGAACACTGATCTCACTTCTAACAATACTTTGACATGTCGCAAACAACTGCTTCTCTTTACAGAGAAACACTTGTGCGTTTCTTACTAAAGCTATTAATGAAATGAATACACTTTCAGAAGAATATGATTATCTTTCAAAGTAAAGTTGTACAAAGGTAAACTGATCTCACTTCTAACAATAATTTGACATGTCACAAACAACTGCTTCTCTTTACCAAGAAACACATGTGTTTCTAACTAAAGCTGTTCAAGAAATGTATACACTTTCAAAAGAATGTGATTATCCTTCAAAGTAAAGCTTGTACAAAGAAAAGGAACACTGATATCACTTCTAACAAGACGTTGACATGTCGCAAAAAACTGCTTCTCTTTATCAAGAAACACATGTGTGTTAGTTACAAAAGCTTTTCAGGAAATGAATACACTTTCAAAAGAATGTGATTATCTTTCAAAGTAAATCTTGTACCTAGAAAAGGAATATTGACCTCACTTCAAACAACACTTTGACATGTCGCAAACAACTGCTTCTCCTTACCAAGTAACACAAGTGCGTTTTAACTAAAGCTTTTCAGGAAAGAATACAGTTTCAAAATAGCGTGATTATCTTTCAATGTAAAGCTTGTACAGAGAAAAGGAACACTGATCTCACTTCTAACAATACTTTGACATGTCGTAAACAATGGCTTCTCTTTACAAGGAACAGTTGTGCTTTTCTTACTTAAGTTATTTATGAAATGAATACACTTTCAAAGAATGTGGTTATCTTTCAAATTAAAGCTTCTACAGAGAAAAGCAACACTGATCTCAGGTCTAATAGGACGTTGACATGTCGCAAACAACTGCTTCTCATTACCAAGAAACACATGTGCGTTTCTTACTAAAGTTTTTAAAGAAATGAATACACTTTTTAAAGAACCAATTGTATTGCAAAGCAAAGCTTCTACAGAGAATGGAACACTGATCTCCCTTCTAACAATACTTTGACATGTCGCAAACAACGGCTTCTCTTTACAGAGAAACACTTGTGCGTTTCTTACTAAAGCTATTAATGAAATGAATACACTTTCAAAGAATGTGATTATCTTTCAAAGTAAAGCTTCTACAGAGAAATGAATACTGATCACACTTCTAACAAGACTTTGACATGTCAGAAACAACTGCTTCTCTTTACCAAGACACACATGAGCATTATTACTAAAGCATTTCTAGAAATGAATACACTTTCAAAAGAACGTGACTATATTTCAAAATAAAGCTTCCACAGAGAAAATGAACACTGATCTCACTTCTAACAGTAATTTGACACGTCGAAAAGAAGTGCTTTTCTTTACAGAGAAACACATGTACGTTTCTTACTAAAGCTTATCATGAAATGAATACACTTTCAAAAGAATATGATTATACTTCAAAGCAAAGCTTCTACAGAGAAAAGGAACACTGATCTCACTTCTAAAAATACTTGACATGTCGGAAAAAACTGCTTCTCTTTACAGAGAAACACATATGCGTTTCTTCCTAATGCTTTTCATGAAATGAATACACTTTGAAAAGAATGTGATTATCTTTCAAAGTAAAGCTTTTACAGAGAAAGGAACACTGATCTCTCTTCTAAAAATACTTTGACATGATGCATAATACGGCCTTTCTTTACAGAGAAACAACTGTGCGTTTCTTACTAAAGTTATATATGAAACTAATACACTTTCAAAAAACGTGATTATCTTTCAAAATAAAGCTTTGACAGAGAAAAGGAAAACTGATCTCACTTCTAATAGATATTTGACAGTTGCAAACATCTGCTTCTTTACAGAGAAACTCATGTGTGTTTCATACTAAAACTTTTTAAGAAATGAATACACATTCAAAAGAACGTGATTATCATTCAAAGCAAAGCTTCTACAGAGGATGGAACACTGATCTCACTTCTAACAAGACTTTGACATTTAGGAAACAATTGAATCTCTTTACCAAGTAACACGTGTGTTTCTTACTAAAGCTAATCCTGAAATGAATACACTTTCAAAGGAATGTGATTATCTTTCAAAGTAAAGCTTCTACACAGAAAGGAACACTGATCTCTCTTCTAACAATACTTTGACATGTCGCAAAAAATGGCCTCTCTTTAGAGAAACACATGTGCGTTTCTTACTAAAGCTATTTATGAAATGAACACCCTTTCAAAAGAATGTGATTTTCTTTCAAAGTAAACCTGCTACAGAGAAAAGGAATACTGATTTCACTTCAAACAATACTTTGAATGTCGTAAACAACTGCTTCTCCTTACCAAGATACACATGTGTGTTTCATGCTAAAGCTTTTCAAGAAATGAATACACTTTCAAAAGAATGTGAATATCTTTCAAAGTAAAGCTTGTACAGAGAAAAGGAATGCGGATCTCACTTCTACCAATACTTTAACATGTTCCAAAGAACTGCTTCTCTTTACAGAAAAACACATGTGCTTTTCTTACAAAAGCATTTCATGAAATAAATACACATTCAAAAGAACGTTATTATCTTTCAAAGTAAAACTTCTGCAGAGAAAAGGAAAACTAATCTCACTTCTAACAGTAATTTGACATGTCGCAAACATCTGCTTCTCTTTACAGAGAAACACATGTGCGTTTCTTACTAAAGCTTTTCAAGATATGAATACACTTTCAAAAGAACATGTTTATATTTCAAAACAAAGATTCTACAGAGAAAAGGAACACTGATCTCACTTCTACCAATACTTTGACATGTCGTAAACAATGGCTTCTCTTTACAAGGAACAGTTGTGCGTTTCTTACTTAAGTTATTTATGAAATGAATACACTTTCAAAGAATGTGATTATCTTTCAAAGTAAAGTTTCTAAAGAGAAATGAACACTGATCTCACTTCTAACAAGGCTTTGACATGTCAGAAACAACTGCCTTTCCTTACCAAGAAACACATGTGTGTTATTACTAAAGCATTTAAAGAAATAAATACACTTTCAAAAGAACGTGATTATATTTCAAATTAAAGCTTGCACACAGAAAATGACTACTGATCTCACTTCTAACAATACTTTGACATGTCGAAAACAACTGCTTCTCCTTACAGAGAAACACATGTGTGTTTCTTACAAAAGTATTTCATGAAATAAATGCACTTTCAAAAAAACGTGATTATCTTCCAAAGTAAAGCTTCTATAGAGAAAAGGAACACTGATCTCACTTCTCAAAAGACTTTGACATGTAGCAAAAACTGCTTCTCTTTACCAAGAAACACATGTGTTTCTTAATAAAGCTTTTCAAGAGATGAATACACTTTCAAAAGAACATGATTATATTTCAAAGCAGAGCTTCTACAGAGAAAAGTAACACTGATCTCACTTCTAACAGTAATTTGCCATGTTGCAAACAACTGCTTTTCTTTACAAAGAAACACTTTTGCGTTTCTTACTAAAGCTATTTTTGAAATGAACTCTTTCAAAACAATGTGATTATCTTCCAAAGTAAAGCTTCTACAGAGAAAAGGAAAACTGATCTCACTTCAAACAGTAATAGATATGTCGGAAAAATCTGCTTCTCTATAAGGAGAAGCACATGTGCATTTCTTAATAAAGCTTTTCCTAAAATGAATACACTTTAAAAAGAACGTGATTATATTTAAAAGCAAAGATTCTACAGAGAAAAGGAACACGGATCTCACTTCTAACAAGCCTTTGACATGTCACAAAGAACTGCTTTGCTTTACAGAAAAAGACATGTGCGTTTCTTACTAAAGCATTTCAAGAAATGAATACACTTTCAAAAGAATGTGATTATCTTTCAAATAAAGCTTCTACAGAGAAAAGGAATACTGATCTCACTTCAAACAATACTTTGACATGTCGCAAACAATTGCTTCTCTTTAACAAGATACACGTGGGTTTCTTAGTAAAGCTTTTCAAGAAATGAATACACTTTCAAAAGAACGTGATTATATTTCAAAGCATAGCTTCTACAGAGAAAAGGAACACTGATCTCACTTCTAACAGTAATTTGACATGTCGCAAACAACTTTTCTTTACACAGAAAGACGTGTGTTTCTTACTAAAGCTATTTATAAAATGAATACACTTTCCAAAGAATGTGACTTTCTTTCAAAGTAAAGCTTCTACGGAGAAAAGGAACATTGATATCACTTCTAACAATAATTTGACACGTCGCAAACAACTGCTTCTCTTTACAGGGAAACACATGTGTGTTTCTTCCTAAAGCTTTTCATGAAATGAATACACTTTGAAATAAATGTGATTATCTTTCAAAGTAAAGCTTCTACAGAGAAAGGAACACTTATCTCTCTTCCAAAAATACTTTGACATGTCGCAAAAAATGGCTTTTCTTTACAGAGAAACAGTTGTGCGTTTCTTACTAAAGCTATTTTTGAAATGAATACACTTTCAAAACAATGAGATTATCTTTCAAAGTAAAGCTTGTAGAGAGAAAAGAAAACTGTTCTCATTTTTAACAGTAATTTGACATGTCACAAACAACTGCTTTTCTTTAGAGAGAAATACATGTATGTTTCTTACTAAAGATTTTCAAGAAATGTATACACTTTCAAAAGAACGTGATTATCTTTCAAATTAAAGCTTGTACAGAGAAAAGGAATATTGATCTCACTTCAAACAATATTTTGACATGTCCCAAACAACTGCTTCTCCTAACCAAGTAACACATGTGCTTTGCTTACTAAAGTTTTAAAGAAATGAATACACTTTTAAAAGAACATGATTATATTTCAAAGCAGAGTTTCTACAGAGAATGGAACACTGATCTCACTTCTAACAATACTTTGACATGTCGCAAACAACTGCTTCTCTTTACAGAGAAACACTTGTGCGTTTCTTACTAAAGCTATTAATGAAATGAATACACTTTCAGAAGAATATGATTATCTTTCAAAGTAAAGTTGTACAGAGAAAGGTAAACTGATCTCACTTCTAACAATACTTTGACATGTCGCAAACAACTGCTTCTCTTTACCAAGAAACACATGTGTTTCTAACTAAAGCTGTTCAAGAAATGTATACACTTTCAAAAGAATGTGATTATCCTTCAAAGTAAAGCTTGTACAAAGAAAAGGAACACTGATATCACTTCTAACAAGACGTTGACATGTCGCAAAAAACTGCTTCTCTTTATCAAGAAACACATGTGTGTTAGTTACTAAAGCTTTTCAGGAAATGAATACACTTTCAAAAGAATGTGATTATCTTCCAAAGTAAATCTTGTACCTAGAAAAGGAACATTGACCTCACTTCAAACAACACTTTGACATGTCGCAAACAACTGCTTCTCCTTACCAAGTAACACAAGTGCGTTTTAACTAAAGCTTTTCAGGAAAGAATACAGTTTCAAAATAGCGTGATTATCTTTCAATGTAAAGCTTGTACAGAGAAAAGGAACACTGATCTCACTAACAATACTTTGACATGTCGCAAAAAATGGCCTCTCTTTACAGAGAAACACATGTGCGTTTCTTACTAAAGCTATTTATGAAATAAATACACTTTCAAAGAATGTGGTTATCTTTCAAATTAAAGCTTCTACAGAGAAAAGCAACACTGATCTCAGGTCTAATAGGACGTTGACATGTCGCAAACAACTGCTTCTCATTACCAAGAAACACATGTGCGTTTCTTACTAAAGTTTTTAAAGAAATGAATACACTTTTTAAAGAACCAATTGTATTGCAAAGCAAAGCTTCTACAGAGAATGGAACACTGATCTCCCTTCTAACAATACTTTGACATGTCGCAAACAACAGCTTCTCTTTACAGAGAAACACTTGTGCGTTTCTTACTAAAGCTATTAATGAAATGAATACACTTTCAAAGAATGTGATTATCTTTCAAAGTAAAGCTTCTACAGAGAAATGAATACTGATCACACTTCTAACAAGACTTTGACATGTCAGAAACAACTGCTTCTCTTTACCAAGACACACATGAGCATTATTACTAAAGCATTTCTAGAAATGAATACACTTTCAAAAGAACGTGACTATATTTCAAAATAAAGCTTCCACAGAGAAAATGAACACTGATCTCACTTCTAACAGTAATTTGACACTTCGAAAAGAAGTGCTTTTCTTTACAGAGAAACACATGTACGTTTCTTACTAAAGCTTATCATGAAATGAATACACTTTCAAAAGAATATGATTATACTTCAAAGCAAAGCTTCTACAGAGAAAAGGAACACTGATCTCACTTCTAAAAATACTTGACATGTCGGAAAAAACTGCTTCTCTTTACAGAGAAACACATATGCGTTTCTTCCTAATGCTTTTCATGAAATGAATACACTTTGAAAAGAATGTGATTATCTTTCAAAGTAAAGCTTTTACAGAGAAAGGAACACTGATCTCTCTTCTAAAAATACTTTGACATGATGCATAATACGGCCTTTCTTTACAGAGAAACAACTGTGCGTTTCTTACTAAAGTTATATATGAAACTAATACACTTTCAAAAAACGTGATTATCTTTCAAAGTAAAGCTTTGACAGAGAAAAGGAAAACTGATCTCACTTCTAATAGATATTTGACAGTTGCAAACATCTGCTTCTTTACAGAGAAACTCATGTGTGTTTCATACTAAAACTTTTTAAGAAATGAATACACATTCAAAAGAACGTGATTATCATTCAAAGCAAAGCTTCTACAGAGGATGGAACACTGATCTCACTTCTAACAAGACTTTGACATTTAGGAAACAATTGAATCTCTTTACCAAGTAACACGTGTGTTTCTTACTAAAGCTAATCCTGAAATGAATACACTTTCAAAGGAATGTGATTATCTTTCAAAGTAAAGCTTCTACACAGAAAGGAACACTGATCTCTCTTCTAACAATACTTTGACATGTCGCAAAAAATGGCCTCTCTTTAGAGAAACACATGTGCGTTTCTTACTAAAGCTATTTATGAAATGAACACCCTTTCAAAAGAATGTGATTTTCTTTCAAAGTAAACCTGCTACAGAGAAAAGGAATACTGATTTCACTTCAAACAATACTTTGAATGTCGTAAACAACTGCTTCTCCTTACCAAGATACACATGTGTGTTTCATGCTAAAGCTTTTCAAGAAATGAATACACTTTCAAAAGAATGTGAATATCTTTCAAAGTAAAGCTTGTACAGAGAAAAGGAATGCGGATCTCACTTCTACCAATACTTTAACATGTTCCAAAGAACTGCTTCTCTTTACAGAAAAACACATGTGCTTTTCTTACAAAAGCATTTCATGAAATAAATACACATTCAAAAGAACGTTATTATCTTTCAAAGTAAAACTTCTGCAGAGAAAAGGAAAACTAATCTCACTTCTAACAGTAATTTGACATGTCGCAAACATCTGCTTCTCTTTACAGAGAAACACATGTGCGTTTCTTACTAAAGCTTTTCAAGATATGAATACACTTTCAAAAGAACATGTTTATATTTCAAAACAAAGATTCTACAGAGAAAAGGAACACTGATCTCACTTCTACCAATACTTTGACATGTCGTAAACAATGGCTTCTCTTTACAAGGAACAGTTGTGCGTTTCTTACTTAAGTTATTTATGAAATGAATACACTTTCAAAGAATGTGATTATCTTTCAAAGTAAAGTTTCTAAAGAGAAATGAACACTGATCTCACTTCTAACAAGGCTTTGACATGTCAGAAACAACTGCCTTTCCTTACCAAGAAACACATGTGTGTTATTACTAAAGCATTTAAAGAAATAAATACACTTTCAAAAGAACGTGATTATATTTCAAATTAAAGCTTGCACACAGAAAATGACTACTGATCTCACTTCTAACAATACTTTGACATGTCGAAAACAACTGCTTCTCCTTACAGAGAAACACATGTGTGTTTCTTACAAAAGTATTTCATGAAATAAATGCACTTTCAAAAAAACGTGATTATCTTCCAAAGTAAAGCTTCTATAGAGAAAAGGAACACTGATCTCACTTCTCAAAAGACTTTGACATGTAGCAAAAACTGCTTCTCTTTACCAAGAAACACATGTGTTTCTTAATAAAGCTTTTCAAGAGATGAATACACTTTCAAAAGAACATGATTATATTTCAAAGCAAAGCTTCTACAGAGAAAAGTAACACTGATCTCACTTCTAACAGTAATTTGCCATGTTGCAAACAACTGCTTTTCTTTACAAAGAAACACTTTTGCGTTTCTTACTAAAGCTATTTTTGAAATGAACTCTTTCAAAACAATGTGATTATCTTCCAAAGTAAAGCTTCTACAGAGAAAAGGAAAACTGATCTCACTTCAAACAGTAATAGATATGTCGAAAAAATCTGCTTCTCTATAAGGAGAAGCACATGTGCATTTCTTAATAAAGCTTTTCCTAAAATGAATACACTTTAAAAAGAACGTGATTATATTTAAAAGCAAAGATTCTACAGAGAAAAGGAACACGGATCTCACTTCTAACAAGCCTTTGACATGTCACAAAGAACTGCTTTGCTTTACAGAAAAAGACATGTGCGTTTCTTACTAAAGCATTTCAAGAAATGAATACACTTTCAAAAGAATGTGATTATCTTTCAAATAAAGCTTCTACAGAGAAAAGGAATACTGATCTCACTTCAAACAATACTTTGGTATGTCGCAAACAATTGCTTCTCTTTAACAAGATACACGTGTGTTTCTTAGTAAAGCTTTTCAAGAAATGAATACACTTTCAAAAGAACGTGATTATATTTCAAAGCATAGCTTCTACAGAGAAAAGGAACACTGATCTCACTTCTAACAGTAATTTGACATGTCGCAAACAACTTTTCTTTACACAGAAAGACGTGTGTTTCTTACTAAAGCTATTTATAAAATGAATACACTTTCCAAAGAATGTGACTTTCTTTCAAAGTAAAGCTTCTATGGAGAAAAGGAACATTGATATCACTTCTAACAATAATTTGACACGTCGCAAACAACTGCTTCTCTTTACAGGGAAACACATGTGTGTTTCTTCCTAAAGCTTTTCATGAAATGAATACACTTTGAAATAAATGTGATTATCTTTCAAAGTAAAGCTTCTACAGAGAAAGGAACACTTATCTCTCTTCCAAAAATACTTTGACATGTCGCAAAAAATGGCTTTTCTTTACAGAGAAACAGTTGTGCGTTTCTTACTAAAGCTATTTTTGAAATGAATACACTTTCAAAACAATGAGATTATCTTTCAAAGTAAAGCTTGTAGAGAGAAAAGAAAACTGTTCTCATTTTTAACAATACTTTGACATGTCGCAAACAACTGCTTCTCTTTACCAAGAAACACATGTGTTTCTAACTAAAGCTGTTCAAGAAATGTATACACTTTCAAAAGAATGTGATTATCCTTCAAATTAAAGCTTGTACAAAGAAAAGGAACACTGATATCACTTCTAACAAGACGTTGACATGTCGCAAAAAACTGCTTCTCTTTATCAAGAAACACATGTGTGTTAGTTACTAAAGCTTTTCAGGAAATGAATACACTTTCAAAAGAATGTGATTATCTTTCAAAGTAAATCTTGTACCTAGAAAAGGAATATTGACCTCACTTCAAACAACACTTTGACATGTCGCAAACAACTGCTTCTCCTTACCAAGTAACACAAGTGCGTTTTAACTAAAGCTTTTCAGGAAAGAATACAGTTTCAAAATAGCGTGATTATCTTTCAAGGTAAAGCTTGTACAGAGAAAAGGAACACTGATCTCACTTCTAACAATACTTTGACATGTCGTAAACAATGGCTTCTCTTTACAAGGAACAGTTGTGCATTTCTTACTTAAGTTATTTATGAAATGAATACACTTTCAAAGAATGTGATTATCTTTCAAAGTAACGTTTCTAAAGAGAAATGAATACTGATCTCACTTCTAACAAGGCTTTGACATGTCAGAAACAACTGCCTTTCCTTACCAAGAAACACATGTGTGTTATTACTAAAGCATTTAAAGAAATAAATACACTTTCAAAAGAACGTGATTATATTTCAAATTAAAGCTTGCACACAGAAAATGACTACTGATCTCACTTCTAACAATACTTTGACATGTCGAAAACAACTGCTTCTCCTTACAGAGAAACACATGTGTGTTTCTTACAAAAGTATTTCATGAAATAAATGCACTTTCAAAAAAACGTGATTATCTTCCAAAGTAAAGCTTCTATAGAGAAAAGGAACACTGATCTCACTTCTCAAAAGACTTTGACATGTAGCAAAAACTGCTTCTCTTTACCAAGAAACACATGTGTTTCTTAATAAAGCTTTTCAAGAGATGAATACACTTTCAAAAGAACATGATTATATTTCAAAGCAAAGCTTCTACAGAGAAAAGTAACACTGATCTCACTTCTAACAGTAATTTGCCATGTTGCAAACAACTGCTTTTCTTTACAAAGAAACACTTTTGCGTTTCTTACTAAAGCTATTTTTGAAGTGAACTCTTTCAAAACAATGTGATTATCTTCCAAAGTAAAGCTTCTACAGAGAAAAGGAAAACTGATCTCACTTCAAACAGTAATAGATATGTCGAAAAAATCTGCTTCTCTATAAGGAGAAGCACATGTGCATTTCTTAATAAAGCTTTTCCTAAAATGAATACACTTTAAAAAGAACGTGATTATATTTAAAAGCAAAGATTCTACAGAGAAAAGGAACACGGATCTCACTTCTAACAAGCCTTTGACATGTCACAAAGAACTGCTTTGCTTTACAGAAAAAGACATGTGCGTTTCTTACTAAAGCATTTCAAGAAATGAATACACTTTCAAAAGAATGTGATTATCTTTCAAATAAAGCTTCTACAGAGAAAAGGAATACTGATCTCACTTCAAACAATACTTTGACATGTCGCAAACAATTGCTTCTCTTTAACAAGATACACGTGGGTTTCTTAGTAAAGCTTTTCAAGAAATGAATACACTTTCAAAAGAACGTAATTATATTTCAAAGCATAGCTTCTACAGAGAAAAGGAACACTGATCTCACTTCTAACAGTAATTTGACATGTCGCAAACAACTTTTCTTTACACAGAAAGACGTGTGTTTCTTACTAAAGCTATTTATAAAATGAATACACTTTCCAAAGAATGTGACTTTCTTTCAAAGTAAAGCTTCTACGGAGAAAAGGAACATTGATATCACTTCTAACAATAATTTGACACGTCGCAAACAACTGCTTCTCTTTACAGGGAAACACATGTGTGTTTCTTCCTAAAGCTTTTCATGAAATGAATACACTTTGAAATAAATGTGATTATCTTTCAAAGTAAAGCTTCTACAGAGAAAGGAACACTTATCTCTCTTCCAAAAATACTTTGACATGTCGCAAAAAATGGCTTTTCTTTACAGAGAAACAGTTGTGCGTTTCTTACTAAAGCTATTTTTGAAATGAATACACTTTCAAAACAATGAGATTATCTTTCAAAGTAAAGCTTGTAGAGAGAAAAGAAAACTGTTCTCATTTTTAACAGTAATTTGACATGTCACAAACAACTGCTTTTCTTTAGAGAGAAATACATGTATGTTTCTTACTAAAGATTTTCAAGAAATGTATACACTTTCAAAAGAACGTGATTATCTTTCAAATCAAAGCTTGTACAGAGAAAAGGAATATTGATCTCACTTCAAACAATATTTTGACATGTCCCAAACAACTGCTTCTCCTAACCAAGTAACACATGTGCTTTGCTTACTAAAGTTTTAAAGAAATGAATACACTTTTAAAAGAACATGATTATATTTCAAAGCAGAGTTTCTACAGAGAATGGAACACTGATCTCACTTCTAACAATACTTTGACATGTCGCAAACAACTGCTTCTCTTTACAGAGAAACACTTGTGCGTTTCTTACTAAAGCTATTAATGAAATGAATACACTTTCAGAAGAATATGATTATCTTTCAAAGTAAAGTTGTACAGAGAAAGGTAAACTGATCTCACTTCTAACAATACTTTGACATGTCGCAAACAACTGCTTCTCTTTACCAAGAAACACATGTGTTTCTAACTAAAGCTGTTCAAGAAATGTATACACTTTCAAAAGAATGTGATTATCCTTCAAAGTAAAGCTTGTACAAAGAAAAGGAACACTGATATCACTTCTAACAAGACGTTGACATGTCGCAAAAAACTGCTTCTCTTTATCAAGAAACACATGTGTGTTAGTTACTAAAGCTTTTCAGGAAATGAATACACTTTCAAAAGAATGTGATTATCTTTCAAAGTAAATCTTGTACCTAGAAAAGGAATATTGACCTCACTTCAAACAACACTTTGACATGTCGCAAACAACTGCTTCTCCTTACCAAGTAACACAAGTGCGTTTTAACTAAAGCTTTTCAGGAAAGAATACAGTTTCAAAATAGCGTGATTATCTTTCAATGTAAAGCTTGTACAGAGAAAAGGAACACTGATCTCACTAATAACAATACTTTGACATGTCGCAAAAAATGGCCTCTCTTTACAGAGAAACACATGTGCGTTTCTTACTAAAGCTATTTATGAAATAAATACACTTTCAAAGAATGTGGTTATCTTTCAAATTAAAGCTTCTACAGAGAAAAGCAACACTGATCTCAGGTCTAATAGGACGTTGACATGTCGCAAACAACTGCTTCTCATTACCAAGAAACACATGTGCGTTTCTTACTAAAGTTTTTAAAGAAATGAATACACTTTTTAAAGAACCAATTGTATTGCAAAGCAAAGCTTCTACAGAGAATGGAACACTGATCTCCCTTCTAACAATACTTTGACATGTCGCAAACAACAGCTTCTCTTTACAGAGAAACACTTGTGCGTTTCATACTAAAGCTATTAATGAAATGAATACACTTTCAAAGAATGTGATTATCTTTCAAAGTAAAGCTTCTACAGAGAAATGAATACTGATCACACTTCTAACAAGACTTTGACATGTCAGAAACAACTGCTTCTCTTTACCAAGACACACATGAGCATTATTACTAAAGCATTTCTAGAAATGAATACACTTTCAAAAGAATGTGAATATCTTTCAAAGTAAAGCTTGTACAGAGAAAAGGAATGCGGATCTCACTTCTACCAATACTTTAACATGTTCCAAAGAACTGCTTCTCTTTACAGAAAAACACATGTGCTTTTCTTACAAAAGCATTTCATGAAATAAATACACATTCAAAAGAACGTTATTATCTTTCAAAGTAAAACTTCTGCAGAGAAAAGGAAAACTAATCTCACTTCTAACAGTAATTTGACATGTCGCAAACATCTGCTTCTCTTTACAGAGAAACACATGTGCGTTTCTTACTAAAGCTTTTCAAGATATGAATACACTTTCAAAAGAACATGTTTATATTTCAAAACAAAGATTCTACAGAGAAAAGGAACACTGATCTCACTTCTACCAATACTTTGACATGTCGTAAACAATGGCTTCTCTTTACAAGGAACAGTTGTGCGTTTCTTACTTAAGTTATTTATGAAATGAATACACTTTCAAAGAATGTGATTATCTTTCAAAGTAAAGTTTCTAAAGAGAAATGAACACTGATCTCACTTCTAACAAGGCTTTGACATGTCAGAAACAACTGCCTTTCCTTACCAAGAAACACATGTGTGTTATTACTAAAGCATTTAAAGAAATAAATACACTTTCAAAAGAACGTGATTATATTTCAAATTAAAGCTTGCACACAGAAAATGACTACTGATCTCACTTCTAACAATACTTTGACATGTCGAAAACAACTGCTTCTCCTTACAGAGAAACACATGTGTGTTTCTTACAAAAGTATTTCATGAAATAAATGCACTTTCAAAAAAACGTGATTATCTTCCAAAGTAAAGCTTCTATAGAGAAAAGGAACACTGATCTCACTTCTCAAAAGACTTTGACATGTAGCAAAAACTGCTTCTCTTTACCAAGAAACACATGTGTTTCTTAATAAAGCTTTTCAAGAGATGAATACACTTTCAAAAGAACATGATTATATTTCAAAGCAAAGCTTCTACAGAGAAAAGTAACACTGATCTCACTTCTAACAGTAATTTGCCATGTTGCAAACAACTGCTTTTCTTTACAAAGAAACACTTTTGCGTTTCTTACTAAAGCTATTTTTGAAATGAACTCTTTCAAAACAATGTGATTATCTTCCAAAGTAAAGCTTCTACAGAGAAAAGGAAAACTGATCTCACTTCAAACAGTAATAGATATGTCGGAAAAATCTGCTTCTCTATAAGGAGAAGCACATGTGCATTTCTTAATAAAGCTTTTCCTAAAATGAATACACTTTAAAAAGAACGTGATTATATTTAAAAGCAAAGATTCTACAGAGAAAAGGAACACGGATCTCACTTCTAACAAGCCTTTGACATGTCACAAAGAACTGCTTTGCTTTACAGAAAAAGACATGTGCGTTTCTTACTAAAGCATTTCAAGAAATGAATACACTTTCAAAAGAATGTGATTATCTTTCAAATAAAGCTTCTACAGAGAAAAGGAATACTGATCTCACTTCAAACAATACTTTGACATGTCGCAAACAATTGCTTCTCTTTAACAAGATACACGTGGGTTTCTTAGTAAAGCTTTTCAGGAAATGAATACACTTTCAAAAGAACGTGATTATATTTCAAAGCATAGCTTCTACAGAGAAAAGGAACACTGATCTCACTTCTAACAGTAATTTGACATGTCGCAAACAACTTTTCTTTACACAGAAAGACGTGTGTTTCTTACTAAAGCTATTTATAAAATGAATACACTTTCCAAAGAATGTGACTTTCTTTCAAAGTAAAGCTTCTACGGAGAAAAGGAACATTGATATCACTTCTAACAATAATTTGACACGTCGCAAACAACTGCTTCTCTTTACAGGGAAACACATGTGTGTTTCTTCCTAAAGCTTTTCATGAAATGAATACACTTTGAAATAAATGTGATTATCTTTCAAAGTAAAGCTTCTACAGAGAAAGGAACACTTATCTCTCTTCCAAAAATACTTTGACATGTCGCAAAAAATGGCTTTTCTTTACAGAGAAACAGTTGTGCGTTTCTTACTAAAGCTATTTTTGAAATGAATACACTTTCAAAACAATGAGATTATCTTTCAAAGTAAAGCTTGTAGAGAGAAAAGAAAACTGTTCTCATTTTTAACAGTAATTTGACATGTCACAAACAACTGCTTTTCTTTAGAGAGAAATACATGTATGTTTCTTACTAAAGATTTTCAAGAAATGTATACACTTTCAAAAGAACGTGATTATCTTTCAAATTAAAGCTTGTACAGAGAAAAGGAATATTGATCTCACTTCAAACAATATTTTGACATGTCCCAAACAACTGCTTCTCCTAACCAAGTAACACATGTGCTTTGCTTACTAAAGTTTTAAAGAAATGAATACACTTTTAAAAGAACATGATTATATTTCAAAGCAGAGTTTCTACAGAGAATGGAACACTGATCTCACTTCTAACAATACTTTGACATGTCGCAAACAACTGCTTCTCTTTACAGAGAAACACTTGTGCGTTTCTTACTAAAGCTATTAATGAAATGAATACACTTTCAGAAGAATATGATTATCTTTCAAAGTAAAGTTGTACAGAGAAAGGTAAACTGATCTCACTTCTAACAATACTTTGACATGTCGCAAACAACTGCTTCTCTTTACCAAGAAACACATGTGTTTCTAACTAAAGCTGTTCAAGAAATGTATACACTTTCAAAAGAATGTGATTATCCTTCAAAGTAAAGCTTGTACAAAGAAAAGGAACACTGATATCACTTCTAACAAGACGTTGACATGTCGCAAAAAACTGCTTCTCTTTATCAAGAAACACATGTGTGTTAGTTACTAAAGCTTTTCAGGAAATGAATACACTTTCAAAAGAATGTGATTATCTTTCAAAGTAAATCTTGTACCTAGAAAAGGAACATTGACCTCACTTCAAACAACACTTTGACATGTCGCAAACAACTGCTTCTCCTTACCAAGTAACACAAGTGCGTTTTAACTAAAGCTTTTCAGGAAAGAATACAGTTTCAAAATAGCGTGATTATCTTTCAATGTAAAGCTTGTACAGAGAAAAGGAACACTGATCTCACTTCTAACAATACTTTGACATGTCGTAAACAATGGCTTCTCTTTACAAGGAACAGTTGTGCATTTCTTACTTAAGTTATTTATGAAATGAATACACTTTCAAAGAATGTGGTTATCTTTCAAATTAAAGCTTCTACAGAGAAAAGCAACACTGATCTCAGGTCTAATAGGACGTTGACATGTCGCAAACAACTGCTTCTCATTACCAAGAAACACATGTGCGTTTCTTACTAAAGTTTTTAAAGAAATGAATACACTTTTTAAAGAACCAATTGTATTGCAAAGCAAAGCTTCTACAGAGAATGGAACACTGATCTCCCTTCTAACAATACTTTGACATGTCACAAACAACGGCTTCTCTTTACAGAGAAACACTTGTGCGTTTCTTACTAAAGCTATTAATGAAATGAATACACTTTCAAAGAATGTGATTATCTTTCAAAGTAAAGCTTCTACAGAGAAATGAATACTGATCACACTTCTAACAAGACTTTGACATGTCAGAAACAACTGCTTCTCTTTACCAAGACACACATGAGCATTATTACTAAAGCATTTCTAGAAATGAATACACTTTCAAAAGAACGTGACTATATTTCAAAATAAAGCTTCCACAGAGAAAATGAACACTGATCTCACTTCTAACAGTAATTTGACACGTCGAAAAGAAGTGCTTTTCTTTACAGAGAAACACATGTACGTTTCTTACTAAAGCTTATCATGAAATGAATACACTTTCAAAAGAATATGATTATACTTCAAAGCAAAGCTTCTACAGAGAAAAGGAACACTGATCTCACTTCTAAAAATACTTGACATGTCGGAAAAAACTGCTTCTCTTTACAGAGAAACACATATGCGTTTCTTCCTAATGCTTTTCATGAAATGAATACACTTTGAAAAGAATGTGATTATCTTTCAAAGTAAAGCTTTTACAGAGAAAGGAACACTGATCTCTCTTCTAAAAATACTTTGACATGATGCATAATACGGCCTTTCTTTACAGAGAAACAACTGTGCGTTTCTTACTAAAGTTATATATGAAACTAATACACTTTCAAAAAACGTGATTATCTTTCAAAATAAAGCTTTGACAGAGAAAAGGAAAACTGATCTCACTTCTAATAGATATTTGACAGTTGCAAACATCTGCTTCTTTACAGAGAAACTCATGTGTGTTTCATACTAAAACTTTTTAAGAAATGAATACACATTCAAAAGAACGTGATTATCATTCAAAGCAAAGCTTCTACAGAGGATGGAACACTGATCTCACTTCTAACAAGACTTTGACATTTAGGAAACAATTGAATCTCTTTACCAAGTAACACGTGTGTTTCTTACTAAAGCTAATCCTGAAATGAATACACTTTCAAAGGAATGTGATTATCTTTCAAAGTAAAGCTTCTACACAGAAAGGAACACTGATCTCTCTTCTAACAATACTTTGACATGTCGCAAAAAATGGCCTCTCTTTAGAGAAACACATGTGCGTTTCTTACTAAAGCTATTTATGAAATGAACACCCTTTCAAAAGAATGTGATTTTCTTTCAAAGTAAACCTGCTACAGAGAAAAGGAATACTGATTTCACTTCAAACAATACTTTGAATGTCGTAAACAACTGCTTCTCCTTACCAAGATACACATGTGTGTTTCATGCTAAAGCTTTTCAAGAAATGAATACACTTTCAAAAGAATGTGAATATCTTTCAAAGTAAAGCTTGTACAGAGAAAAGGAATGCGGATCTCACTTCTACCAATACTTTAACATGTTCCAAAGAACTGCTTCTCTTTACAGAAAAACACATGTGCTTTTCTTACAAAAGCATTTCATGAAATAAATACACATTCAAAAGAACGTTATTATCTTTCAAAGTAAAACTTCTGCAGAGAAAAGGAAAACTAATCTCACTTCTAACAGTAATTTGACATGTCGCAAACATCTGCTTCTCTTTACAGAGAAACACATGTGCGTTTCTTACTAAAGCTTTTCAAGATATGAATACACTTTCAAAAGAACATGTTTATATTTCAAAACAAAGATTCTACAGAGAAAAGGAACACTGATCTCACTTCTACCAATACTTTGACATGTCGTAAACAATGGCTTCTCTTTACAAGGAACAGTTGTGCGTTTCTTACTTAAGTTATTTATGAAATGAATACACTTTCAAAGAATGTGATTATCTTTCAAAGTAAAGTTTCTAAAGAGAAATGAACACTGATCTCACTTCTAACAAGGCTTTGACATGTCAGAAACAACTGCCTTTCCTTACCAAGAAACACATGTGTGTTATTACTAAAGCATTTAAAGAAATAAATACACTTTCAAAAGAACGTGATTATATTTCAAATTAAAGCTTGCACACAGAAAATGACTACTGATCTCACTTCTAACAATACTTTGACATGTCGAAAACAACTGCTTCTCCTTACAGAGAAACACATGTGTGTTTCTTACAAAAGTATTTCATGAAATAAATGCACTTTCAAAAAAAACGTGATTATCTTCCAAAGTAAAGCTTCTATAGAGAAAAGGAACACTGATCTCACTTCTCAAAAGACTTTGACATGTAGCAAAAACTGCTTCTCTTTACCAAGAAACACATGTGTTTCTTAATAAAGCTTTTCAAGAGATGAATACACTTTCAAAAGAACATGATTATATTTCAAAGCAGAGCTTCTACAGAGAAAAGTAACACTGATCTCACTTCTAACAGTAATTTGCCATGTTGCAAACAACTGCTTTTCTTTACAAAGAAACACTTTTGCGTTTCTTACTAAAGCTATTTTTGAAGTGAACTCTTTCAAAACAATGTGATTATCTTCCAAAGTAAAGCTTCTACAGAGAAAAGGAAAACTGATCTCACTTCAAACAGTAATAGATATGTCGAAAAAATCTGCTTCTCTATAAGGAGAAGCACATGTGCATTTCTTAATAAAGCTTTTCCTAAAATGAATACACTTTAAAAAGAACGTGATTATATTTAAAAGCAAAGATTCTACAGAGAAAAGGAACACTGATCTCACTTCTAACAAGCCTTTGACATGTCACAAAGAACTGCTTTGCTTTACAGAAAAAGACATGTGCGTTTCTTACTAAAGCATTTCAAGAAATGAATACACTTTCAAAAGAATGTGATTATCTTTCAAATAAAGCTTCTACAGAGAAAAGGAATACTGATCTCACTTCAAACAATACTTTGACATGTCGCAAACAATTGCTTCTCTTTAACAAGATACACGTGGGTTTCTTAGTAAAGCTTTTCAAGAAATGAATACACTTTCAAAAGAACGTAATTATATTTCAAAGCATAGCTTCTACAGAGAAAAGGAACACTGATCTCACTTCTAACAGTAATTTGACATGTCGCAAACAACTTTTCTTTACACAGAAAGACGTGTGTTTCTTACTAAAGCTATTTATAAAATGAATACACTTTCCAAAGAATGTGACTTTCTTTCAAAGTAAAGCTTCTACGGAGAAAAGGAACATTGATATCACTTCTAACAATAATTTGACACGTCGCAAACAACTGCTTCTCTTTACAGGGAAACACATGTGTGTTTCTTCCTAAAGCTTTTCATGAAATGAATACACTTTGAAATAAATGTGATTATCTTTCAAAGTAAAGCTTCTACAGAGAAAGGAACACTTATCTCTCTTCCAAAAATACTTTGACATGTCGCAAAAAATGGCTTTTCTTTACAGAGAAACAGTTGTGCGTTTCTTACTAAAGCTATTTTTGAAATGAATACACTTTCAAAACAATGAGATTATCTTTCAAAGTAAAGCTTGTAGAGAGAAAAGAAAACTGTTCTCATTTTTAACAGTAATTTGACATGTCACAAACAACTGCTTTTCTTTAGAGAGAAATACATGTATGTTTCTTACTAAAGATTTTCAAGAAATGTATACACTTTCAAAAGAACGTGATTATCTTTCAAATTAAAGCTTGTACAGAGAAAAGGAATATTGATCTCACTTCAAACAATATTTTGACATGTCCCAAACAACTGCTTCTCCTAACCAAGTAACACATGTGCTTTGCTTACTAAAGTTTTAAAGAAATGAATACACTTTTAAAAGAACATGATTATATTTCAAAGCAGAGTTTCTACAGAGAATGGAACACTGATCTCACTTCTAACAATACTTTGACATGTCGCAAACAACTGCTTCTCTTTACAGAGAAACACTTGTGCGTTTCTTACTAAAGCTATTAATGAAATGAATACACTTTCAGAAGAATATGATTATCTTTCAAAGTAAAGTTGTACAGAGAAAGGTAAACTGATCTCACTTCTAACAATACTTTGACATGTCGCAAACAACTGCTTCTCTTTACCAAGAAACACATGTGTTTCTAACTAAAGCTGTTCAAGAAATGTATACACTTTCAAAAGAATGTGATTATCCTTCAAAGTAAAGCTTGTACAAAGAAAAGGAACACTGATATCACTTCTAACAAGACGTTGACATGTCGCAAAAAACTGCTTCTCTTTATCAAGAAACACATGTGTGTTAGTTACTAAAGCTTTTCAGGAAATGAATACACTTTCAAAAGAATGTGATTATCTTTCAAAGTAAATCTTGTACCTAGAAAAGGAACATTGACCTCACTTCAAACAACACTTTGACATGTCGCAAACAACTGCTTCTCCTTACCAAGTAACACAAGTGCGTTTTAACTAAAGCTTTTCAGGAAAGAATACAGTTTCAAAATAGCGTGATTATCTTTCAATGTAAAGCTTGTACAGAGAAAAGGAACACTGATCTCACTAATAACAATACTTTGACATGTCGCAAAAAATGGCCTCTCTTTACAGAGAAACACATGTGCGTTTCTTACTAAAGCTATTTATGAAATAAATACACTTTCAAAGAATGTGGTTATCTTTCAAATTAAAGCTTCTACAGAGAAAAGCAACACTGATCTCAGGTCTAATAGGACGTTGACATGTCGCAAACAACTGCTTCTCATTACCAAGAAACACATGTGCGTTTCTTACTAAAGTTTTTAAAGAAATGAATACACTTTTTAAAGAACCAATTGTATTGCAAAGCAAAGCTTCTACAGAGAATGGAACACTGATCTCCCTTCTAACAATACTTTGACATGTCGCAAACAACGGCTTCTCTTTACAGAGAAACACTTGTGCGTTTCTTACTAAAGCTATTAATGAAATGAATACACTTTCAAAGAATGTGATTATCTTTCAAAGTAAAGCTTCTACAGAGAAATGAATACTGATCACACTTCTAACAAGACTTTGACATGTCAGAAACAACTGCTTCTCTTTACCAAGACACACATGAGCATTATTACTAAAGCATTTCTAGAAATGAATACACTTTCAAAAGAACGTGACTATATTTCAAAATAAAGCTTCCACAGAGAAAATGAACACTGATCTCACTTCTAACAGTAATTTGACACGTCGAAAAGAAGTGCTTTTCTTTACAGAGAAACACATGTACGTTTCTTACTAAAGCTTATCATGAAATGAATACACTTTCAAAAGAATATGATTATACTTCAAAGCAAAGCTTCTACAGAGAAAAGGAACACTGATCTCACTTCTAAAAATACTTGACATGTCGGAAAAAACTGCTTCTCTTTACAGAGAAACACATATGCGTTTCTTCCTAATGCTTTTCATGAAATGAATACACTTTGAAAAGAATGTGATTATCTTTCAAAGTAAAGCTTTTACAGAGAAAGGAACACTGATCTCTCTTCTAAAAATACTTTGACATGATGCATAATACGGCCTTTCTTTACAGAGAAACAACTGTGCGTTTCTTACTAAAGTTATATATGAAACTAATACACTTTCAAAAAACGTGATTATCTTTCAAAATAAAGCTTTGACAGAGAAAAGGAAAACTGATCTCACTTCTAATAGATATTTGACAGTTGCAAACATCTGCTTCTTTACAGAGAAACTCATGTGTGTTTCATACTAAAACTTTTTAAGAAATGAATACACATTCAAAAGAACGTGATTATCATTCAAAGCAAAGCTTCTACAGAGGATGGAACACTGATCTCACTTCTAACAAGACTTTGACATTTAGGAAACAATTGAATCTCTTTACCAAGTAACACGTGTGTTTCTTACTAAAGCTAATCCTGAAATGAATACACTTTCAAAGGAATGTGATTATCTTTCAAAGTAAAGCTTCTACACAGAAAGGAACACTGATCTCTCTTCTAACAATACTTTGACATGTCGCAAAAAATGGCCTCTCTTTAGAGAAACACATGTGCGTTTCTTACTAAAGCTATTTATGAAATGAACACCCTTTCAAAAGAATGTGATTTTCTTTCAAAGTAAACCTGCTACAGAGAAAAGGAATACTGATTTCACTTCAAACAATACTTTGAATGTCGTAAACAACTGCTTCTCCTTACCAAGATACACATGTGTGTTTCATGCTAAAGCTTTTCAAGAAATGAATACACTTTCAAAAGAATGTGAATATCTTTCAAAGTAAAGCTTGTACAGAGAAAAGGAATGCGGATCTCACTTCTACCAATACTTTAACATGTTCCAAAGAACTGCTTCTCTTTACAGAAAAACACATGTGCTTTTCTTACAAAAGCATTTCATGAAATAAATACACATTCAAAAGAACGTTATTATCTTTCAAAGTAAAACTTCTGCAGAGAAAAGGAAAACTAATCTCACTTCTAACAGTAATTTGACATGTCGCAAACATCTGCTTCTCTTTACAGAGAAACACATGTGCGTTTCTTACTAAAGCTTTTCAAGATATGAATACACTTTCAAAAGAACATGTTTATATTTCAAAACAAAGATTCTACAGAGAAAAGGAACACTGATCTCACTTCTACCAATACTTTGACATGTCGTAAACAATGGCTTCTCTTTACAAGGAACAGTTGTGCGTTTCTTACTTAAGTTATTTATGAAATGAATACACTTTCAAAGAATGTGATTATCTTTCAAAGTAAAGTTTCTAAAGAGAAATGAACACTGATCTCACTTCTAACAAGGCTTTGACATGTCAGAAACAACTGCCTTTCCTTACCAAGAAACACATGTGTGTTATTACTAAAGCATTTAAAGAAATAAATACACTTTCAAAAGAACGTGATTATATTTCAAATTAAAGCTTGCACACAGAAAATGACTACTGATCTCACTTCTAACAATACTTTGACATGTCGAAAACAACTGCTTCTCCTTACAGAGAAACACATGTGTGTTTCTTACAAAAGTATTTCATGAAATAAATGCACTTTCAAAAAAACGTGATTATCTTCCAAAGTAAAGCTTCTATAGAGAAAAGGAACACTGATCTCACTTCTCAAAAGACTTTGACATGTAGCAAAAACTGCTTCTCTTTACCAAGAAACACATGTGTTTCTTAATAAAGCTTTTCAAGAGATGAATACACTTTCAAAAGAACATGATTATATTTCAAAGCAAAGCTTCTACAGAGAAAAGTAACACTGATCTCACTTCTAACAGTAATTTGCCATGTTGCAAACAACTGCTTTTCTTTACAAAGAAACACTTTTGCGTTTCTTACTAAAGCTATTTTTGAAATGAACTCTTTCAAAACAATGTGATTATCTTCCAAAGTAAAGCTTCTACAGAGAAAAGGAAAACTGATCTCACTTCAAACAGTAATAGATATGTCGAAAAAATCTGCTTCTCTATAAGGAGAAGCACATGTGCATTTCTTAATAAAGCTTTTCCTAAAATGAATACACTTTAAAAAGAACGTGATTATATTTAAAAGCAAAGATTCTACAGAGAAAAGGAACACGGATCTCACTTCTAACAAGCCTTTGACATGTCACAAAGAACTGCTTTGCTTTACAGAAAAAGACATGTGCGTTTCTTACTAAAGCATTTCAAGAAATGAATACACTTTCAAAAGAATGTGATTATCTTTCAAATAAAGCTTCTACAGAGAAAAGGAATACTGATCTCACTTCAAACAATACTTTGACATGTCGCAAACAATTGCTTCTCTTTAACAAGATACACGTGGGTTTCTTAGTAAAGCTTTTCAAGAAATGAATACACTTTCAAAAGAACGTGATTATATTTCAAAGCATAGCTTCTACAGAGAAAAGGAACACTGATCTCACTTCTAACAGTAATTTGACATGTCGCAAACAACTTTTCTTTACACAGAAAGACGTGTGTTTCTTACTAAAGCTATTTATAAAATGAATACACTTTCCAAAGAATGTGACTTTCTTTCAAAGTAAAGCTTCTACGGAGAAAAGGAACATTGATATCACTTCTAACAATAATTTGACACGTCGCAAACAACTGCTTCTCTTTACAGGGAAACACATGTGTGTTTCTTCCTAAAGCTTTTCATGAAATGAATACACTTTGAAATAAATGTGATTATCTTTCAAAGTAAAGCTTCTACAGAGAAAGGAACACTTATCTCTCTTCCAAAAATACTTTGACATGTCGCAAAAAATGGCTTTTCTTTACAGAGAAACAGTTGTGCGTTTCTTACTAAAGCTATTTTTGAAATGAATACACTTTCAAAACAATGAGATTATCTTTCAAAGTAAAGCTTGTAGAGAGAAAAGAAAACTGTTCTCATTTTTAACAGTAATTTGACATGTCACAAACAACTGCTTTTCTTTAGAGAGAAATACATGTATGTTTCTTACTAAAGATTTTCAAGAAATGTATACACTTTCAAAAGAACGTGATTATCTTTCAAATTAAAGCTTGTACAGAGAAAAGGAATATTGATCTCACTTCAAACAATATTTTGACATGTCCCAAACAACTGCTTCTCCTAACCAAGTAACACATGTGCTTTGCTTACTAAAGTTTTAAAGAAATGAATACACTTTTAAAAGAACATGATTATATTTCAAAGCAGAGTTTCTACAGAGAATGGAACACTGATCTCACTTCTAACAATACTTTGACATGTCGCAAACAACTGCTTCTCTTTACAGAGAAACACTTGTGCGTTTCTTACTAAAGCTATTAATGAAATGAATACACTTTCAGAAGAATATGATTATCTTTCAAAGTAAAGTTGTACAGAGAAAGGTAAACTGATCTCACTTCTAACAATACTTTGACATGTCGCAAACAACTGCTTCTCTTTACCAAGAAACACATGTGTTTCTAACTAAAGCTGTTCAAGAAATGTATACACTTTCAAAAGAATGTGATTATCCTTCAAAGTAAAGCTTGTACAAAGAAAAGGAACACTGATATCACTTCTAACAAGACGTTGACATGTCGCAAAAAACTGCTTCTCTTTATCAAGAAACACATGTGTGTTAGTTACTAAAGCTTTTCAGGAAATGAATACACTTTCAAAAGAATGTGATTATCTTTCAAAGTAAATCTTGTACCTAGAAAAGGAACATTGACCTCACTTCAAACAACACTTTGACATGTCGCAAACAACTGCTTCTCCTTACCAAGTAACACAAGTGCGTTTTAACTAAAGCTTTTCAGGAAAGAATACAGTTTCAAAATAGCGTGATTATCTTTCAATGTAAAGCTTGTACAGAGAAAAGGAACACTGATCTCACTAATAACAATACTTTGACATGTCGCAAAAAATGGCCTCTCTTTACAGAGAAACACATGTGCGTTTCTTACTAAAGCTATTTATGAAATAAATACACTTTCAAAGAATGTGGTTATCTTTCAAATTAAAGCTTCTACAGAGAAAAGCAACACTGATCTCAGGTCTAATAGGACGTTGACATGTCGCAAACAACTGCTTCTCATTACCAAGAAACACATGTGCGTTTCTTACTAAAGTTTTTAAAGAAATGAATACACTTTTTAAAGAACCAATTGTATTGCAAAGCAAAGCTTCTACAGAGAATGGAACACTGATCTCCCTTCTAACAATACTTTGACATGTCGCAAACAACGGCTTCTCTTTACAGAGAAACACTTGTGCGTTTCTTACTAAAGCTATTAATGAAATGAATACACTTTCAAAGAATGTGATTATCTTTCAAAGTAAAGCTTCTACAGAGAAATGAATACTGATCACACTTCTAACAAGACTTTGACATGTCAGAAACAACTGCTTCTCTTTACCAAGACACACATGAGCATTATTACTAAAGCATTTCTAGAAATGAATACACTTTCAAAAGAACGTGACTATATTTCAAAATAAAGCTTCCACAGAGAAAATGAACACTGATCTCACTTCTAACAGTAATTTGACACGTCGAAAAGAAGTGCTTTTCTTTACAGAGAAACACATGTACGTTTCTTACTAAAGCTTATCATGAAATGAATACACTTTCAAAAGAATATGATTATACTTCAAAGCAAAGCTTCTACAGAGAAAAGGAACACTGATCTCACTTCTAAAAATACTTGACATGTCGGAAAAAACTGCTTCTCTTTACAGAGAAACACATATGCGTTTCTTCCTAATGCTTTTCATGAAATGAATACACTTTGAAAAGAATGTGATTATCTTTCAAAGTAAAGCTTTTACAGAGAAAGGAACACTGATCTCTCTTCTAAAAATACTTTGACATGATGCATAATACGGCCTTTCTTTACAGAGAAACAACTGTGCGTTTCTTACTAAAGTTATATATGAAACTAATACACTTTCAAAAAACGTGATTATCTTTCAAAATAAAGCTTTGACAGAGAAAAGGAAAACTGATCTCACTTCTAATAGATATTTGACAGTTGCAAACATCTGCTTCTTTACAGAGAAACTCATGTGTGTTTCATACTAAAACTTTTTAAGAAATGAATACACATTCAAAAGAACGTGATTATCATTCAAAGCAAAGCTTCTACAGAGGATGGAACACTGATCTCACTTCTAACAAGACTTTGACATTTAGGAAACAATTGAATCTCTTTACCAAGTAACACGTGTGTTTCTTACTAAAGCTAATCCTGAAATGAATACACTTTCAAAGGAATGTGATTATCTTTCAAAGTAAAGCTTCTACACAGAAAGGAACACTGATCTCTCTTCTAACAATACTTTGACATGTCGCAAAAAATGGCCTCTCTTTAGAGAAACACATGTGCGTTTCTTACTAAAGCTATTTATGAAATGAACACCCTTTCAAAAGAATGTGATTTTCTTTCAAAGTAAACCTGCTACAGAGAAAAGGAATACTGATTTCACTTCAAACAATACTTTGAATGTCGTAAACAACTGCTTCTCCTTACCAAGATACACATGTGTGTTTCATGCTAAAGCTTTTCAAGAAATGAATACACTTTCAAAAGAATGTGAATATCTTTCAAAGTAAAGCTTGTACAGAGAAAAGGAATGCGGATCTCACTTCTACCAATACTTTAACATGTTCCAAAGAACTGCTTCTCTTTACAGAAAAACACATGTGCTTTTCTTACAAAAGCATTTCATGAAATAAATACACATTCAAAAGAACGTTATTATCTTTCAAAGTAAAACTTCTGCAGAGAAAAGGAAAACTAATCTCACTTCTAACAGTAATTTGACATGTCGCAAACATCTGCTTCTCTTTACAGAGAAACACATGTGCGTTTCTTACTAAAGCTTTTCAAGATATGAATACACTTTCAAAAGAACATGTTTATATTTCAAAACAAAGATTCTACAGAGAAAAGGAACACTGATCTCACTTCTACCAATACTTTGACATGTCGTAAACAATGGCTTCTCTTTACAAGGAACAGTTGTGCGTTTCTTACTTAAGTTATTTATGAAATGAATACACTTTCAAAGAATGTGATTATCTTTCAAAGTAAAGTTTCTAAAGAGAAATGAACACTGATCTCACTTCTAACAAGGCTTTGACATGTCAGAAACAACTGCCTTTCCTTACCAAGAAACACATGTGTGTTATTACTAAAGCATTTAAAGAAATAAATACACTTTCAAAAGAACGTGATTATATTTCAAATTAAAGCTTGCACACAGAAAATGACTACTGATCTCACTTCTAACAATACTTTGACATGTCGAAAACAACTGCTTCTCCTTACAGAGAAACACATGTGTGTTTCTTACAAAAGTATTTCATGAAATAAATGCACTTTCAAAAAAACGTGATTATCTTCCAAAGTAAAGCTTCTATAGAGAAAAGGAACACTGATCTCACTTCTCAAAAGACTTTGACATGTAGCAAAAACTGCTTCTCTTTACCAAGAAACACATGTGTTTCTTAATAAAGCTTTTCAAGAGATGAATACACTTTCAAAAGAACATGATTATATTTCAAAGCAGAGCTTCTACAGAGAAAAGTAACACTGATCTCACTTCTAACAGTAATTTGCCATGTTGCAAACAACTGCTTTTCTTTACAAAGAAACACTTTTGCGTTTCTTACTAAAGCTATTTTTGAAATGAACTCTTTCAAAACAATGTGATTATCTTCCAAAGTAAAGCTTCTACAGAGAAAAGGAAAACTGATCTCACTTCAAACAGTAATAGATATGTCGGAAAAATCTGCTTCTCTATAAGGAGAAGCACATGTGCATTTCTTAATAAAGCTTTTCCTAAAATGAATACACTTTAAAAAGAACGTGATTATATTTAAAAGCAAAGATTCTACAGAGAAAAGGAACACGGATCTCACTTCTAACAAGCCTTTGACATGTCACAAAGAACTGCTTTGCTTTACAGAAAAAGACATGTGCGTTTCTTACTAAAGCATTTCAAGAAATGAATACACTTTCAAAAGAATGTGATTATCTTTCAAATAAAGCTTCTACAGAGAAAAGGAATACTGATCTCACTTCAAACAATACTTTGACATGTCGCAAACAATTGCTTCTCTTTAACAAGATACACGTGGGTTTCTTAGTAAAGCTTTTCAAGAAATGAATACACTTTCAAAAGAACGTGATTATATTTCAAAGCATAGCTTCTACAGAGAAAAGGAACACTGATCTCACTTCTAACAGTAATTTGACATGTCGCAAACAACTTTTCTTTACACAGAAAGACGTGTGTTTCTTACTAAAGCTATTTATAAAATGAATACACTTTCCAAAGAATGTGACTTTCTTTCAAAGTAAAGCTTCTACGGAGAAAAGGAACATTGATATCACTTCTAACAATAATTTGACACGTCGCAAACAACTGCTTCTCTTTACAGGGAAACACATGTGTGTTTCTTCCTAAAGCTTTTCATGAAATGAATACACTTTGAAATAAATGTGATTATCTTTCAAAGTAAAGCTTCTACAGAGAAAGGAACACTTATCTCTCTTCCAAAAATACTTTGACATGTCGCAAAAAATGGCTTTTCTTTACAGAGAAACAGTTGTGCGTTTCTTACTAAAGCTATTTTTGAAATGAATACACTTTCAAAACAATGAGATTATCTTTCAAAGTAAAGCTTGTAGAGAGAAAAGAAAACTGTTCTCATTTTTAACAGTAATTTGACATGTCACAAACAACTGCTTTTCTTTAGAGAGAAATACATGTATGTTTCTTACTAAAGATTTTCAAGAAATGTATACACTTTCAAAAGAACGTGATTATCTTTCAAATTAAAGCTTGTACAGAGAAAAGGAATATTGATCTCACTTCAAACAATATTTTGACATGTCCCAAACAACTGCTTCTCCTAACCAAGTAACACATGTGCTTTGCTTACTAAAGTTTTAAAGAAATGAATACACTTTTAAAAGAACATGATTATATTTCAAAGCAGAGTTTCTACAGAGAATGGAACACTGATCTCACTTCTAACAATACTTTGACATGTCGCAAACAACTGCTTCTCTTTACAGAGAAACACTTGTGCGTTTCTTACTAAAGCTATTAATGAAATGAATACACTTTCAGAAGAATATGATTATCTTTCAAAGTAAAGTTGTACAGAGAAAGGTAAACTGATCTCACTTCTAACAATACTTTGACATGTCGCAAACAACTGCTTCTCTTTACCAAGAAACACATGTGTTTCTAACTAAAGCTGTTCAAGAAATGTATACACTTTCAAAAGAATGTGATTATCCTTCAAAGTAAAGCTTTGATATCACTTCTAACAAGACGTTTGACATGTCGCAAAAAACTGCTTCTCTTTATCAAGAAACACATGTGTGTTAGTTACTAAAGCTTTTCAGGAAATGAATACACTTTCAAAAGAATGTGATTATCTTTCAAAGTAAATCTTGTACCTAGAAAAGGAACATTGACCTCACTTTCAAACAACACTTTGACATGTCGCAAACAACTGCTTCTCCTTACCAAGTAACACAAGTGCGTTTTAACTAAAGCTTTTCAGGAAAGAATACAGTTTCAAAATAGACGTGATTATCTTTCAATGTAAAGCTTGTACAGAGAAAAGGAACACTGATCTCACTAATAACAATACTTTGACATGTCGCAAAAAATGGCCTCTCTTTACAGAGAAACACATGTGCGTTTCTTACTAAAGCTATTTATGAAATAAATACACTTTCAAAGAATGTGGTTATCTTTCAAATTAAAGCTTCTACAGAGAAAAGCAACACTGATCTCAGGTCTAATAGGACGTTGACATGTCGCAAACAACTGCTTCTCATTACCAAGAACACATGTGCGTTTCTTACTAAAGTTTTTAAAGGAAATGAATACACTTTTTAAAGAACCAATGTATTGCAAAGCAAAGCTTCTACAGAGAATGGACACTGATCTCCCTTCTAACAATACTTTGACATGTCGCAAACAACAGCTTCTCTTTACAGAGAAACACTTGTGCGTTTCTTACTAAGCTATTAATGAAATGAATACACTTTCAAAGAATGTGATTATCTTTCAAAGTAAAGCTTCTACAGAGAAATGAATACTGATCACACTTCTAACAAGACTTTGACATGTCAGAAACAACTGCTTCTCTTTACCAAGACACACATGAGCATTATTACTAAAGCATTTCTAGAAATGAATACACTTTCAAAAGAACGTGACTATATTTCAAAATAAAGCTTCCACAGAGAAAATGAACACTGATCTCACTTCTAACAGTAATTTGACACGTCGAAAAGAAGTGCTTTTCTTTACAGAGAAACACATGTACGTTTTCCTACTAAAGCTTATCATGAAATGAATACACTTTCAAAAGAATATGATTATACTTCAAAGCAAAGCTTCTACAGAGAAAAGGAACACTGATCTCACTTCTAAAAATACTTGACATGTCGGAAAAAACTGCTTCTCTTTACAGAGAAACACATATGCGTTTCTTCCTAATGCTTTTCATGAAATGAATACACTTTGAAAAGAATGTGATTATCTTTCAAAGTAAAGCTTTTACAGAGAAAGGAACACTGATCTCTCTTCTAAAAATACTTTGACATGATGCTAATACGGCCTTTCTTTAAAGAGAAACAACTGTGCGTTTCTTACTAAAGTTATATATGAAACTAATACACTTTCAAAAAGCGTGATTATCTTTCAAAGTAAAGCTTTGACAGAGAAAAGGAAAACTGATCTCACTTCTAATAGATATTTGACAGTTGCAAACATCTGCTTCTTTACAGAGAAAACTCATGTGTGTTTCATACTAAAACTTTTTAAGAAATGAATACACATTCAAAGAACGTGATTATCATTCAAAGCAAAGCTTCTACAGAGGATGGAACACTGATCTCACTTCTAACAAGACTTTGACATTTAGGAAACAATTGAATCTCTTTACCAAGTAACACGTGTGTTCTCTTACTAAAGCTAATCCTGAAATGAATACACTTTCAAAGGAATGTGATTATCTTTCAAAGTAAAAGCTTCTTACACAGAAAGGAACACTGATCTCTCTTCTAACAATACTTTGACATGTCGCAAAAAATGGCCTCTCTTTAGAGAAAACACATGTGCGTTTCTTACTAAAGCTATTTATGAAATGAACACCCTTTCAAAAGAATGTGATTTTCTTTCAAAGTAAACCTGCTACAGAGAAAAGGAATACTGATTTCACTTCAAACAATACTTTGAATGTCGTAAACAACTGCTTCTCCTTACCAAGATACACATGTGTGTTTCATGCTAAAGCTTTTCAAGAAATGAATAACACTTTCAAAAGAATGTGAATATCTTTCAAAGTAAAGCTTGTACAGAGAAAAGGAATGCGGATCTCACTTCTACCAATACTTTAACATGTTCCAAAGAACTGCTTCTCTCTTTACAGAAAAAACACATGTGCTTTTCTTACAAAAGCATTTCATGAAATAAATACACATTCAAAAGAAACGTTATTATCTTTCAAAGTAAAACTTCTGCAGAGAAAAGGAAAAACTAATCTCACTTCTAACAGTAATTTGACATGTCGCAAACATCTGCTTCTCTTTACAGAGAAACACATGTGCGTTTTTCTTACTAAAGCTTTTCAAGATATGAATACACTTTCAAAAGAACATGTTTATATTCAAAACAAAGATTCTACAGAGAAAAGGAACACTGATCTCACTTCTACCAATACTTTGACATGTCGTAAACAATGGCTTCTCTTTACAAGGAACAGTTGTGCGTTTCTTACTTAAGTTATTTATGAAATGAATACACTTTCAAAGAATGTGATTATCTTTCAAAGTAAAGTTTCTAAAGAGAAATGAACACTGATCTCACTTCTAACAAGGCTTTGACATGTCAGAAACAACTGCCCTTTCCTTACCAAGAAACACATGTGTGTTATTACTAAAGCATTTAAAGAAATAAATACACTTTCAAAAGAACGTGATTATATTTCAAATTAAAGCTTGCACACAGAAAATGACTACTGATCTCACTTTCTAACAATACTTTGACATGTCGAAAACAACTGCTTCTCCTTACAGAGAAACACATGTGTGTTTCTTACAAAAGTATTTCATGAAATAAATGCACCTTCAAAAAAACGTGATTATCTTCCAAAGTAAAGCTTCTATAGAGAAAAGGAACACTGATCTCACTTCTCAAAAGACTTTGACATGTAGCAAAAAACTGCTTCTCTTTACCAAGAAACACATGTGTTTCTTAATAAAGCTTTTCAAGAGATGAATACACTTTCAAAAGAACATGATTATATTTCAAAGCAAAGCTTCTACAGAGAAAAGTAACACTGATCTCACTTCTAACAGTAATTTGCCATGTTGCAAACAACTGCTTTTCTTTACAAAGAAACACTTTTGCGTTTCTTACTAAAGCTATTTTTGAATGAACTCTTTCAAAACAATGTGATTATCTTCCAAAGTAAAGCTTCTACAGAGAAAAGGAAAACTGATCTCACTTCAAACAGTAATAGATATGTCGAAAAAATCTGCTTCTCTATAAGGGAGAAGCACATGTGCATTTCTTAATAAAGCTTTTCCTAAAATGAATACACTTTAAAAAGAACGTGATTATATTCTAAAAGCAAAGATTCTACAGAGAAAAGGAACACGGATCTCACTTCTAACAAGCCTTTGACATGTCACAAAGGAACTGCTTTGCTTTACAGAAAAGACATGTGCGTTTCTTACTAAAGCATTTCAAGAAATGAATACACTTTCAAAAGAATGTGATTATCTTTCAAATAAAGCTTCTACAGAGAAAAGGAATACTGATCTCACTTTCAAACAATACTTTGACATGTCGCAAACAATTGCTTCTCTTTAACAAGATACACGTGGGTTTCTTAGTAAAGCTTTTCAAGAAATGAATACACTTTCAAAAGAACCGTGATTATATTTCAAAGCATAGCTTCTACAGAGAAAAGGAACACTGATCTCACTTCTAACAGTTATTTGACATGTCGCAAACAACTTTTCTTTACACAGAAAGACGTGTGTTTCTTACTAAAGCTATTTATAAAATGAATACACTTTCCAAAGAATGTGACTTTCTTTCAAAGTAAAGCTTCTACGGAGAAAAGGAACATTGATATCACTTCTAACAATAATTTTGACACGTCGCAAACAAACTGCTTCTCTTTACAGGGAAACACATGTGTGTTTCTTCCTAAAGCTTTTCATGAAATGAATACACTTTGAAATAAATGTGATTATCTTTCAAAGTAAAGCTTCTACAGAGAAAGGAACACTTATCTCTCTTCCAAAAATACTTTGACATGTCGCAAAAAATGGCTTTTCTTTACAGAGAAACAGTTGTGCGTTTCTTACTAAAGCTATTTTTGAAATGAATACACTTTCAAAACAATGAGATTATCTTTCAAAGTAAAGCTTGTAGAGAGAAAAGAAAACTGTTCTCATTTTTAACAGTAATTTGACATGTCACAAACAACTGCTTTTCTTTAGAGAGAAATACATGTATGTTTCTTACTAAAGATTTTCAAGAAATGTATACACTTTCAAAAGAACGTGATTATCTTTCAAATTAAAGCTTGTACAGAGAAAAGGAATATTGATCTCACTTCAAACAATATTTTGACATGTCCCAAACAACTGCTTCTCCTAACCAAGTAACACATGTGCTTTGCTTACTAAAGTTTTAAAGAAATGAATACACTTTTAAAAGAACATGATTATATTTCAAAGCAGAGTTTCTACAGAGAATGGAACACTGATCTCACTTCTAACAATACTTTGACATGTCGCAAACAACTGCTTCTCTTTACAGAGAAACACTTGTGCGTTTCTTACTAAAGCTATTAATGAAATGAATACACTTTCAGAAGAATATGATTATCTTTCAAAGTAAAGTTGTACAGAGAAAGGTAAACTGATCTCACTTCTAACAATACTTTGACATGTCGCAAACAACTGCTTCTCTTTACCAAGAAACACATGTGTTTCTAACTAAAGCTGTTCAAGAAATGTATACACTTTCAAAAGAATGTGATTATCCTTCAAAGCAAAGCTTGTACAAAGAAAAGGAACACTGATATCACTTCTAACAAGACGTTGACATGTCGCAAAAAACTGCTTCTCTTTATCAAGAAACACATGTGTGTTAGTTACTAAAGCTTTTCAGGAAATGAATACACTTTCAAAAGAATGTGATTATCTTTCAAAGTAAATCTTGTACCTAGAAAAGGAACATTGACCTCACTTCAAACAACACTTTGACATGTCGCAAACAACTGCTTCTCCTTACCAAGTAACACAAGTGCGTTTTAACTAAAGCTTTTCAGGAAAGAATACAGTTTCAAAATAGCGTGATTATCTTTCAATGTAAAGCTTGTACAGAGAAAAGGAACACTGATCTCACTAATAACAATACTTTGACATGTCGCAAAAAATGGCCTCTCTTTACAGAGAAACACATGTGCGTTTCTTACTAAAGCTATTTATGAAATAAATACACTTTCAAAGAATGTGGTTATCTTTCAAATTAAAGCTTCTACAGAGAAAAGCAACACTGATCTCAGGTCTAATAGGACGTTGACATGTCGCAAACAACTGCTTCTCATTACCAAGAAACACATGTGCGTTTCTTACTAAAGTTTTTAAAGAAATGAATACACTTTTTAAAGAACCAATTGTATTGCAAAGCAAAGCTTCTACAGAGAATGGAACACTGATCTCCCTTCTAACAATACTTTGACATGTCGCAAACAACAGCTTCTCTTTACAGAGAAACACTTGTGCGTTTCTTACTAAAGCTATTAATGAAATGAATACACTTTCAAAGAATGTGATTATCTTTCAAAGTAAAGCTTCTACAGAGAAATGAATACTGATCACACTTCTAACAAGACTTTGACATGTCAGAAACAACTGCTTCTCTTTACCAAGACACACATGAGCATTATTACTAAAGCATTTCTAGAAATGAATACACTTTCAAAAGAACGTGACTATATTTCAAAATAAAGCTTCCACAGAGAAAATGAACACTGATCTCACTTCTAACAGTAATTTGACACGTCGAAAAGAAGTGCTTTTCTTTACAGAGAAACACATGTACGTTTCTTACTAAAGCTTATCATGAAATGAATACACTTTCAAAAGAATATGATTATACTTCAAAGCAAAGCTTCTACAGAGAAAAGGAACACTGATCTCACTTCTAAAAATACTTGACATGTCGGAAAAAACTGCTTCTCTTTACAGAGAAACACATATGCGTTTCTTCCTAATGCTTTTCATGAAATGAATACACTTTGAAAAGAATGTGATTATCTTTCAAAGTAAAGCTTTTACAGAGAAAGGAACACTGATCTCTCTTCTAAAAATACTTTGACATGATGCATAATACGGCCTTTCTTTACAGAGAAACAACTGTGCGTTTCTTACTAAAGTTATATATGAAACTAATACACTTTCAAAAAACGTGATTATCTTTCAAAATAAAGCTTTGACAGAGAAAAGGAAAACTGATCTCACTTCTAATAGATATTTGACAGTTGCAAACATCTGCTTCTTTACAGAGAAACTCATGTGTGTTTCATACTAAAACTTTTTAAGAAATGAATACACATTCAAAAGAACGTGATTATCATTCAAAGCAAAGCTTCTACAGAGGATGGAACACTGATCTCACTTCTAACAAGACTTTGACATTTAGGAAACAATTGAATCTCTTTACCAAGTAACACGTGTGTTTCTTACTAAAGCTAATCCTGAAATGAATACACTTTCAAAGGAATGTGATTATCTTTCAAAGTAAAGCTTCTACACAGAAAGGAACACTGATCTCTCTTCTAACAATACTTTGACATGTCGCAAAAAATGGCCTCTCTTTAGAGAAACACATGTGCGTTTCTTACTAAAGCTATTTATGAAATGAACACCCTTTCAAAAGAATGTGATTTTCTTTCAAAGTAAACCTGCTACAGAGAAAAGGAATACTGATTTCACTTCAAACAATACTTTGAATGTCGTAAACAACTGCTTCTCCTTACCAAGATACACATGTGTGTTTCATGCTAAAGCTTTTCAAGAAATGAATACACTTTCAAAAGAATGTGAATATCTTTCAAAGTAAAGCTTGTACAGAGAAAAGGAATGCGGATCTCACTTCTACCAATACTTTAACATGTTCCAAAGAACTGCTTCTCTTTACAGAAAAACACATGTGCTTTTCTTACAAAAGCATTTCATGAAATAAATACACATTCAAAAGAACGTTATTATCTTTCAAAGTAAAACTTCTGCAGAGAAAAGGAAAACTAATCTCACTTCTAACAGTAATTTGACATGTCGCAAACATCTGCTTCTCTTTACAGAGAAACACATGTGCGTTTCTTACTAAAGCTTTTCAAGATATGAATACACTTTCAAAAGAACATGTTTATATTTCAAAACAAAGATTCTACAGAGAAAAGGAACACTGATCTCACTTCTACCAATACTTTGACATGTCGTAAACAATGGCTTCTCTTTACAAGGAACAGTTGTGCGTTTCTTACTTAAGTTATTTATGAAATGAATACACTTTCAAAGAATGTGATTATCTTTCAAAGTAAAGTTTCTAAAGAGAAATGAACACTGATCTCACTTCTAACAAGGCTTTGACATGTCAGAAACAACTGCCTTTCCTTACCAAGAAACACATGTGTGTTATTACTAAAGCATTTAAAGAAATAAATACACTTTCAAAAGAACGTGATTATATTTCAAATTAAAGCTTGCACACAGAAAATGACTACTGATCTCACTTCTAACAATACTTTGACATGTCGAAAACAACTGCTTCTCCTTACAGAGAAACACATGTGTGTTTCTTACAAAAGTATTTCATGAAATAAATGCACTTTCAAAAAAACGTGATTATCTTCCAAAGTAAAGCTTCTATAGAGAAAAGGAACACTGATCTCACTTCTCAAAAGACTTTGACATGTAGCAAAAACTGCTTCTCTTTACCAAGAAACACATGTGTTTCTTAATAAAGCTTTTCAAGAGATGAATACACTTTCAAAAGAACATGATTATATTTCAAAGCAAAGCTTCTACAGAGAAAAGTAACACTGATCTCACTTCTAACAGTAATTTGCCATGTTGCAAACAACTGCTTTTCTTTACAAAGAAACACTTTTGCGTTTCTTACTAAAGCTATTTTTGAAATGAACTCTTTCAAAACAATGTGATTATCTTCCAAAGTAAAGCTTCTACAGAGAAAAGGAAAACTGATCTCACTTCAAACAGTAATAGATATGTCGAAAAAATCTGCTTCTCTATAAGGAGAAGCACATGTGCATTTCTTAATAAAGCTTTTCCTAAAATGAATACACTTTAAAAAGAACGTGATTATATCTAAAAGCAAAGATTCTACAGAGAAAAGGAACACGGATCTCACTTCTAACAAGCCTTTGACATGTCACAAAGAACTGCTTTGCTTTACAGAAAAAGACATGTGCGTTTCTTACTAAAGCATTTCAAGAAATGAATACACTTTCAAAAGAATGTGATTATCTTTCAAATAAAGCTTCTACAGAGAAAAGGAATACTGATCTCACTTCAAACAATACTTTGACATGTCGCAAACAATTGCTTCTCTTTAACAAGATACACGTGGGTTTCTTAGTAAAGCTTTTCAAGAAATGAATACACTTTCAAAAGAACGTGATTATATTTCAAAGCATAGCTTCTACAGAGAAAAGGAACACTGATCTCACTTCTAACAGTAATTTGACATGTCGCAAACAACTTTTCTTTACACAGAAAGACGTGTGTTTCTTACTAAAGCTATTTATAAAATGAATACACTTTCCAAAGAATGTGACTTTCTTTCAAAGTAAAGCTTCTACGGAGAAAAGGAACATTGATATCACTTCTAACAATAATTTGACACGTCGCAAACAACTGCTTCTCTTTACAGGGAAACACATGTGTGTTTCTTCCTAAAGCTTTTCATGAAATGAATACACTTTGAAATAAATGTGATTATCTTTCAAAGTAAAGCTTCTACAGAGAAAGGAACACTTATCTCTCTTCCAAAAATACTTTGACATGTCGCAAAAAATGGCTTTTCTTTACAGAGAAACAGTTGTGCGTTTCTTACTAAAGCTATTTTTGAAATGAATACACTTTCAAAACAATGAGATTATCTTTCAAAGTAAAGCTTGTAGAGAGAAAAGAAAACTGTTCTCATTTTTAACAGTAATTTGACATGTCACAAACAACTGCTTTTCTTTAGAGAGAAATACATGTATGTTTCTTACTAAAGATTTTCAAGAAATGTATACACTTTCAAAAGAACGTGATTATCTTTCAAATTAAAGCTTGTACAGAGAAAAGGAATATTGATCTCACTTCAAACAATATTTTGACATGTCCCAAACAACTGCTTCTCCTAACCAAGTAACACATGTGCTTTGCTTACTAAAGTTTTAAAGAAATGAATACACTTTTAAAAGAACATGATTATATTTCAAAGCAGAGTTTCTACAGAGAATGGAACACTGATCTCACTTCTAACAATACTTTGACATGTCGCAAACAACTGCTTCTCTTTACAGAGAAACACTTGTGCGTTTCTTACTAAAGCTATTAATGAAATGAATACACTTTCAGAAGAATATGATTATCTTTCAAAGTAAAGTTGTACAGAGAAAGGTAAACTGATCTCACTTCTAACAATACTTTGACATGTCGCAAACAACTGCTTCTCTTTACCAAGAAACACATGTGTTTCTAACTAAAGCTGTTCAAGAAATGTATACACTTTCAAAAGAATGTGATTATCCTTCAAAGCAAAGCTTGTACAAAGAAAAGGAACACTGATATCACTTCTAACAAGACGTTGACATGTCGCAAAAAACTGCTTCTCTTTATCAAGAAACACATGTGTGTTAGTTACTAAAGCTTTTCAGGAAATGAATACACTTTCAAAAGAATGTGATTATCTTTCAAAGTAAATCTTGTACCTAGAAAAGGAACATTGACCTCACTTCAAACAACACTTTGACATGTCGCAAACAACTGCTTCTCCTTACCAAGTAACACAAGTGCGTTTTAACTAAAGCTTTTCAGGAAAGAATACAGTTTCAAAATAGCGTGATTATCTTTCAATGTAAAGCTTGTACAGAGAAAAGGAACACTGATCTCACTAATAACAATACTTTGACATGTCGCAAAAAATGGCCTCTCTTTACAGAGAAACACATGTGCGTTTCTTACTAAAGCTATTTATGAAATAAATACACTTTCAAAGAATGTGGTTATCTTTCAAATTAAAGCTTCTACAGAGAAAAGCAACACTGATCTCAGGTCTAATAGGACGTTGACATGTCGCAAACAACTGCTTCTCATTACCAAGAAACACATGTGCGTTTCTTACTAAAGTTTTTAAAGAAATGAATACACTTTTTAAAGAACCAATTGTATTGCAAAGCAAAGCTTCTACAGAGAATGGAACACTGATCTCCCTTCTAACAATACTTTGACATGTCGCAAACAACGGCTTCTCTTTACAGAGAAACACTTGTGCGTTTCTTACTAAAGCTATTAATGAAATGAATACACTTTCAAAGAATGTGATTATCTTTCAAAGTAAAGCTTCTACAGAGAAATGAATACTGATCACACTTCTAACAAGACTTTGACATGTCAGAAACAACTGCTTCTCTTTACCAAGACACACATGAGCATTATTACTAAAGCATTTCTAGAAATGAATACACTTTCAAAAGAACGTGACTATATTTCAAAATAAAGCTTCCACAGAGAAAATGAACACTGATCTCACTTCTAACAGTAATTTGACACGTCGAAAAGAAGTGCTTTTCTTTACAGAGAAACACATGTACGTTTCCTACTAAAGCTTATCATGAAATGAATACACTTTCAAAAGAATATGATTATACTTCAAAGCAAAGCTTCTACAGAGAAAAGGAACACTGATCTCACTTCTAAAAATACTTGACATGTCGGAAAAAACTGCTTCTCTTTACAGAGAAACACATATGCGTTTCTTCCTAATGCTTTTCATGAAATGAATACACTTTGAAAAGAATGTGATTATCTTTCAAAGTAAAGCTTTTACAGAGAAAGGAACACTGATCTCTCTTCTAAAAATACTTTGACATGATGCATAATACGGCCTTTCTTTAAAGAGAAACAACTGTGCGTTTCTTACTAAAGTTATATATGAAACTAATACACTTTCAAAAAACGTGATTATCTTTCAAAGTAAAGCTTTGACAGAGAAAAGGAAAACTGATCTCACTTCTAATAGATATTTGACAGTTGCAAACATCTGCTTCTTTACAGAGAAACTCATGTGTGTTTCATACTAAAACTTTTTAAGAAATGAATACACATTCAAAAGAACGTGATTATCATTCAAAGCAAAGCTTCTACAGAGGATGGAACACTGATCTCACTTCTAACAAGACTTTGACATTTAGGAAACAATTGAATCTCTTTACCAAGTAACACGTGTGTTTCTTACTAAAGCTAATCCTGAAATGAATACACTTTCAAAGGAATGTGATTATCTTTCAAAGTAAAGCTTCTACACAGAAAGGAACACTGATCTCTCTTCTAACAATACTTTGACATGTCGCAAAAAATGGCCTCTCTTTAGAGAAACACATGTGCGTTTCTTACTAAAGCTATTTATGAAATGAACACCCTTTCAAAAGAATGTGATTTTCTTTCAAAGTAAACCTGCTACAGAGAAAAGGAATACTGATTTCACTTCAAACAATACTTTGAATGTCGTAAACAACTGCTTCTCCTTACCAAGATACACATGTGTGTTTCATGCTAAAGCTTTTCAAGAAATGAATACACTTTCAAAAGAATGTGAATATCTTTCAAAGTAAAGCTTGTACAGAGAAAAGGAATGCGGATCTCACTTCTACCAATACTTTAACATGTTCCAAAGAACTGCTTCTCTTTACAGAAAAACACATGTGCTTTTCTTACAAAAGCATTTCATGAAATAAATACACATTCAAAAGAACGTTATTATCTTTCAAAGTAAAACTTCTGCAGAGAAAAGGAAAACTAATCTCACTTCTAACAGTAATTTGACATGTCGCAAACATCTGCTTCTCTTTACAGAGAAACACATGTGCGTTTCTTACTAAAGCTTTTCAAGATATGAATACACTTTCAAAAGAACATGTTTATATTTCAAAACAAAGATTCTACAGAGAAAAGGAACACTGATCTCACTTCTACCAATACTTTGACATGTCGTAAACAATGGCTTCTCTTTACAAGGAACAGTTGTGCGTTTCTTACTTAAGTTATTTATGAAATGAATACACTTTCAAAGAATGTGATTATCTTTCAAAGTAAAGTTTCTAAAGAGAAATGAACACTGATCTCACTTCTAACAAGGCTTTGACATGTCAGAAACAACTGCCTTTCCTTACCAAGAAACACATGTGTGTTATTACTAAAGCATTTAAAGAAATAAATACACTTTCAAAAGAACGTGATTATATTTCAAATTAAAGCTTGCACACAGAAAATGACTACTGATCTCACTTCTAACAATACTTTGACATGTCGAAAACAACTGCTTCTCCTTACAGAGAAACACATGTGTGTTTCTTACAAAAGTATTTCATGAAATAAATGCACTTTCAAAAAAACGTGATTATCTTCCAAAGTAAAGCTTCTATAGAGAAAAGGAACACTGATCTCACTTCTCAAAAGACTTTGACATGTAGCAAAAACTGCTTCTCTTTACCAAGAAACACATGTGTTTCTTAATAAAGCTTTTCAAGAGATGAATACACTTTCAAAAGAACATGATTATATTTCAAAGCAAAGCTTCTACAGAGAAAAGTAACACTGATCTCACTTCTAACAGTAATTTGCCATGTTGCAAACAACTGCTTTTCTTTACAAAGAAACACTTTTGCGTTTCTTACTAAAGCTATTTTTGAAATGAACTCTTTCAAAACAATGTGATTATCTTCCAAAGTAAAGCTTCTACAGAGAAAAGGAAAACTGATCTCACTTCAAACAGTAATAGATATGTCGAAAAAATCTGCTTCTCTATAAGGAGAAGCACATGTGCATTTCTTAATAAAGCTTTTCCTAAAATGAATACACTTTAAAAAGAACGTGATTATATCTAAAAGCAAAGATTCTACAGAGAAAAGGAACACGGATCTCACTTCTAACAAGCCTTTGACATGTCACAAAGAACTGCTTTGCTTTACAGAAAAAGACATGTGCGTTTCTTACTAAAGCATTTCAAGAAATGAATACACTTTCAAAAGAATGTGATTATCTTTCAAATAAAGCTTCTACAGAGAAAAGGAATACTGATCTCACTTCAAACAATACTTTGACATGTCGCAAACAATTGCTTCTCTTTAACAAGATACACGTGGGTTTCTTAGTAAAGCTTTTCAAGAAATGAATACACTTTCAAAAGAACGTGATTATATTTCAAAGCATAGCTTCTACAGAGAAAAGGAACACTGATCTCACTTCTAACAGTAATTTGACATGTCGCAAACAACTTTTCTTTACACAGAAAGACGTGTGTTTCTTACTAAAGCTATTTATAAAATGAATACACTTTCCAAAGAATGTGACTTTCTTTCAAAGTAAAGCTTCTACGGAGAAAAGGAACATTGATATCACTTCTAACAATAATTTGACACGTCGCAAACAACTGCTTCTCTTTACAGGGAAACACATGTGTGTTTCTTCCTAAAGCTTTTCATGAAATGAATACACTTTGAAATAAATGTGATTATCTTTCAAAGTAAAGCTTCTACAGAGAAAGGAACACTTATCTCTCTTCCAAAAATACTTTGACATGTCGCAAAAAATGGCTTTTCTTTACAGAGAAACAGTTGTGCGTTTCTTACTAAAGCTATTTTTGAAATGAATACACTTTCAAAACAATGAGATTATCTTTCAAAGTAAAGCTTGTAGAGAGAAAAGAAAACTGTTCTCATTTTTAACAGTAATTTGACATGTCACAAACAACTGCTTTTCTTTAGAGAGAAATACATGTATGTTTCTTACTAAAGATTTTCAAGAAATGTATACACTTTCAAAAGAACGTGATTATCTTTCAAATTAAAGCTTGTACAGAGAAAAGGAATATTGATCTCACTTCAAACAATATTTTGACATGTCCCAAACAACTGCTTCTCCTAACCAAGTAACACATGTGCTTTGCTTACTAAAGTTTTAAAGAAATGAATACACTTTTAAAAGAACATGATTATATTTCAAAGCAGAGTTTCTACAGAGAATGGAACACTGATCTCACTTCTAACAATACTTTGACATGTCGCAAACAACTGCTTCTCTTTACAGAGAAACACTTGTGCGTTTCTTACTAAAGCTATTAATGAAATGAATACACTTTCAAAGAATATGATTATCTTTCAAAGTAAAGTTGTACAGAGAAAGGTAAACTGATCTCACTTCTAACAATACTTTGACATGTCGCAAACAACTGCTTCTCTTTACCAAGAAACACATGTGTTTCTAACTAAAGCTGTTCAAGAAATGTATACACTTTCAAAAGAATGTGATTATCCTTCAAAGTAAAGCTTGTACAAAGAAAAGGAACACTGATATCACTTCTAACAAGACGTTGACATGTCGCAAAAAACTGCTTCTCTTTATCAAGAAACACATGTGTGTTAGTTACTAAAGCTTTTCAGGAAATGAATACACTTTCAAAAGAATGTGATTATCTTTCAAAGTAAATCTTGTACCTAGAAAAGGAACATTGACCTCACTTCAAACAACACTTTGACATGTCGCAAACAACTGCTTCTCCTTACCAAGTAACACAAGTGCGTTTTAACTAAAGCTTTTCAGGAAAGAATACAGTTTCAAAATAGCGTGATTATCTTTCAATGTAAAGCTTGTACAGAGAAAAGGAACACTGATCTCACTAATAACAATACTTTGACATGTCGCAAAAAATGGCCTCTCTTTACAGAGAAACACATGTGCGTTTCTTACTAAAGCTATTTATGAAATAAATACACTTTCAAAGAATGTGGTTATCTTTCAAATTAAAGCTTCTACAGAGAAAAGCAACACTGATCTCAGGTCTAATAGGACGTTGACATGTCGCAAACAACTGCTTCTCATTACCAAGAAACACATGTGCGTTTCTTACTAAAGTTTTTAAAGAAATGAATACACTTTTTAAAGAACCAATTGTATTGCAAAGCAAAGCTTCTACAGAGAATGGAACACTGATCTCCCTTCTAACAATACTTTGACATGTCGCAAACAACAGCTTCTCTTTACAGAGAAACACTTGTGCGTTTCTTACTAAAGCTATTAATGAAATGAATACACTTTCAAAGAATGTGATTATCTTTCAAAGTAAAGCTTCTACAGAGAAATGAATACTGATCACACTTCTAACAAGACTTTGACATGTCAGAAACAACTGCTTCTCTTTACCAAGACACACATGAGCATTATTACTAAAGCATTTCTAGAAATGAATACACTTTCAAAAGAACGTGACTATATTTCAAAATAAAGCTTCCACAGAGAAAATGAACACTGATCTCACTTCTAACAGTAATTTGACACGTCGAAAAGAAGTGCTTTTCTTTACAGAGAAACACATGTACGTTTCTTACTAAAGCTTATCATGAAATGAATACACTTTCAAAAGAATATGATTATACTTCAAAGCAAAGCTTCTACAGAGAAAAGGAACACTGATCTCACTTCTAAAAATACTTGACATGTCGGAAAAAACTGCTTCTCTTTACAGAGAAACACATATGCGTTTCTTCCTAATGCTTTTCATGAAATGAATACACTTTGAAAAGAATGTGATTATCTTTCAAAGTAAAGCTTTTACAGAGAAAGGAACACTGATCTCTCTTCTAAAAATACTTTGACATGATGCATAATACGGCCTTTCTTTACAGAGAAACAACTGTGCGTTTCTTACTAAAGTTATATATGAAACTAATACACTTTCAAAAAACGTGATTATCTTTCAAAATAAAGCTTTGACAGAGAAAAGGAAAACTGATCTCACTTCTAATAGATATTTGACAGTTGCAAACATCTGCTTCTTTACAGAGAAACTCATGTGTGTTTCATACTAAAACTTTTTAAGAAATGAATACACATTCAAAAGAACGTGATTATCATTCAAAGCAAAGCTTCTACAGAGGATGGAACACTGATCTCACTTCTAACAAGACTTTGACATTTAGGAAACAATTGAATCTCTTTACCAAGTAACACGTGTGTTTCTTACTAAAGCTAATCCTGAAATGAATACACTTTCAAAGGAATGTGATTATCTTTCAAAGTAAAGCTTCTACACAGAAAGGAACACTGATCTCTCTTCTAACAATACTTTGACATGTCGCAAAAAATGGCCTCTCTTTAGAGAAACACATGTGCGTTTCTTACTAAAGCTATTTATGAAATGAACACCCTTTCAAAAGAATGTGATTTTCTTTCAAAGTAAACCTGCTACAGAGAAAAGGAATACTGATTTCACTTCAAACAATACTTTGAATGTCGTAAACAACTGCTTCTCCTTACCAAGATACACATGTGTGTTTCATGCTAAAGCTTTTCAAGAAATGAATACACTTTCAAAAGAATGTGAATATCTTTCAAAGTAAAGCTTGTACAGAGAAAAGGAATGCGGATCTCACTTCTACCAATACTTTAACATGTTCCAAAGAACTGCTTCTCTTTACAGAAAAACACATGTGCTTTTCTTACAAAAGCATTTCATGAAATAAATACACATTCAAAAGAACGTTATTATCTTTCAAAGTAAAACTTCTGCAGAGAAAAGGAAAACTAATCTCACTTCTAACAGTAATTTGACATGTCGCAAACATCTGCTTCTCTTTACAGAGAAACACATGTGCGTTTCTTACTAAAGCTTTTCAAGATATGAATACACTTTCAAAAGAACATGTTTATATTTCAAAACAAAGATTCTACAGAGAAAAGGAACACTGATCTCACTTCTACCAATACTTTGACATGTCGTAAACAATGGCTTCTCTTTACAAGGAACAGTTGTGCGTTTCTTACTTAAGTTATTTATGAAATGAATACACTTTGAAAAGAATGTGATTATCTTTCAAAGTAAAGTTTCTAAAGAGAAATGAACACTGATCTCACTTCTAACAAGGCTTTGACATGTCAGAAACAACTGCCTTTCCTTACCAAGAAACACATGTGTGTTATTACTAAAGCATTTAAAGAAATAAATACACTTTCAAAAGAACGTGATTATATTTCAAATTAAAGCTTGCACACAGAAAATGACTACTGATCTCACTTCTAACAATACTTTGACATGTCGAAAACAACTGCTTCTCCTTACAGAGAAACACATGTGTGTTTCTTACAAAAGTATTTCATGAAATAAATGCACTTTCAAAAAAACGTGATTATCTTCCAAAGTAAAGCTTCTATAGAGAAAAGGAACACTGATCTCACTTCTCAAAAGACTTTGACATGTAGCAAAAACTGCTTCTCTTTACCAAGAAACACATGTGTTTCTTAATAAAGCTTTTCAAGAGATGAATACACTTTCAAAAGAACATGATTATATTTCAAAGCAAAGCTTCTACAGAGAAAAGTAACACTGATCTCACTTCTAACAGTAATTTGCCATGTTGCAAACAACTGCTTTTCTTTACAAAGAAACACTTTTGCGTTTCTTACTAAAGCTATTTTTGAAATGAACTCTTTCAAAACAATGTGATTATCTTCCAAAGTAAAGCTTCTACAGAGAAAAGGAAAACTGATCTCACTTCAAACAGTAATAGATATGTCGGAAAAATCTGCTTCTCTATAAGGAGAAGCACATGTGCATTTCTTAATAAAGCTTTTCCTAAAATGAATACACTTTAAAAAGAACGTGATTATATTTAAAAGCAAAGATTCTACAGAGAAAAGGAACACGGATCTCACTTCTAACAAGCCTTTGACATGTCACAAAGAACTGCTTTGCTTTACAGAAAAAGACATGTGCGTTTCTTACTAAAGCATTTCAAGAAATGAATACACTTTCAAAAGAATGTGATTATCTTTCAAATAAAGCTTCTACAGAGAAAAGGAATACTGATCTCACTTCAAACAATACTTTGACATGTCGCAAACAATTGCTTCTCTTTAACAAGATACACGTGGGTTTCTTAGTAAAGCTTTTCAGGAAATGAATACACTTTCAAAAGAACGTGATTATATTTCAAAGCATAGCTTCTACAGAGAAAAGGAACACTGATCTCACTTCTAACAGTAATTTGACATGTCGCAAACAACTTTTCTTTACACAGAAAGACGTGTGTTTCTTACTAAAGCTATTTATAAAATGAATACACTTTCCAAAGAATGTGACTTTCTTTCAAAGTAAAGCTTCTACGGAGAAAAGGAACATTGATATCACTTCTAACAATAATTTGACACGTCGCAAACAACTGCTTCTCTTTACAGGGAAACACATGTGTGTTTCTTCCTAAAGCTTTTCATGAAATGAATACACTTTGAAATAAATGTGATTATCTTTCAAAGTAAAGCTTCTACAGAGAAAGGAACACTTATCTCTCTTCCAAAAATACTTTGACATGTCGCAAAAAATGGCTTTTCTTTACAGAGAAACAGTTGTGCGTTTCTTACTAAAGCTATTTTTGAAATGAATACACTTTCAAAACAATGAGATTATCTTTCAAAGTAAAGCTTGTAGAGAGAAAAGAAAACTGTTCTCATTTTTAACAGTAATTTGACATGTCACAAACAACTGCTTTTCTTTAGAGAGAAATACATGTATGTTTCTTACTAAAGATTTTCAAGAAATGTATACACTTTCAAAAGAACGTGATTATCTTTCAAATTAAAGCTTGTACAGAGAAAAGGAATATTGATCTCACTTCAAACAATATTTTGACATGTCCCAAACAACTGCTTCTCCTAACCAAGTAACACATGTGCTTTGCTTACTAAAGTTTTAAAGAAATGAATACACTTTTAAAAGAACATGATTATATTTCAAAGCAGAGTTTCTACAGAGAATGGAACACTGATCTCACTTCTAACAATACTTTGACATGTCGCAAACAACTGCTTCTCTTTACAGAGAAACACTTGTGCGTTTCTTACTAAAGCTATTAATGAAATGAATACACTTTCAGAAGAATATGATTATCTTTCAAAGTAAAGTTGTACAGAGAAAGGTAAACTGATCTCACTTCTAACAATACTTTGACATGTCACAAACAACTGCTTCTCTTTACCAAGAAACACATGTGTTTCTAACTAAAGCTGTTCAAGAAATGTATACACTTTCAAAAGAATGTGATTATCCTTCAAAGTAAAGCTTGTACAAAGAAAAGGAACACTGATATCACTTCTAACAAGACGTTGACATGTCGCAAAAAACTGCTTCTCTTTATCAAGAAACACATGTGTGTTAGTTACTAAAGCTTTTCAGGAAATGAATACACTTTCAAAAGAATGTGATTATCTTTCAAAGTAAATCTTGTACCTAGAAAAGGAACATTGACCTCACTTCAAACAACACTTTGACATGTCGCAAACAACTGCTTCTCCTTACCAAGTAACACAAGTGCGTTTTAACTAAAGCTTTTCAGGAAAGAATACAGTTTCAAAATAGCGTGATTATCTTTCAATGTAAAGCTTGTACAGAGAAAAGGAACACTGATCTCACTTCTAACAATACTTTGACATGTCGTAAACAATGGCTTCTCTTTACAAGGAACAGTTGTGCATTTCTTACTTAAGTTATTTATGAAATGAATACACTTTCAAAGAATGTGGTTATCTTTCAAATTAAAGCTTCTACAGAGAAAAGCAACACTGATCTCAGGTCTAATAGGACGTTGACATGTCGCAAACAACTGCTTCTCATTACCAAGAAACACATGTGCGTTTCTTACTAAAGTTTTTAAAGAAATGAATACACTTTTTAAAGAACCAATTGTATTGCAAAGCAAAGCTTCTACAGAGAATGGAACACTGATCTCCCTTCTAACAATACTTTGACATGTCGCAAACAACGGCTTCTCTTTACAGAGAAACACTTGTGCGTTTCTTACTAAAGCTATTAATGAAATGAATACACTTTCAAAGAATGTGATTATCTTTCAAAGTAAAGCTTCTACAGAGAAATGAATACTGATCACACTTCTAACAAGACTTTGACATGTCAGAAACAACTGCTTCTCTTTACCAAGACACACATGAGCATTATTACTAAAGCATTTCTAGAAATGAATACACTTTCAAAAGAACGTGACTATATTTCAAAATAAAGCTTCCACAGAGAAAATGAACACTGATCTCACTTCTAACAGTAATTTGACACGTCGAAAAGAAGTGCTTTTCTTTACAGAGAAACACATGTACGTTTCTTACTAAAGCTTATCATGAAATGAATACACTTTCAAAAGAATATGATTATACTTCAAAGCAAAGCCTCTACAGAGAAAAGGAACACTGATCTCACTTCTAAAAATACTTGACATGTCGGAAAAAACTGCTTCTCTTTACAGAGAAACACATATGCGTTTCTTCCTAATGCTTTTCATGAAATGAATACACTTTGAAAAGAATGTGATTATCTTTCAAAGTAAAGCTTTTACAGAGAAAGGAACACTGATCTCTCTTCTAAAAATACTTTGACATGATGCATAATACGGCCTTTCTTTACAGAGAAACAACTGTGCGTTTCTTACTAAAGTTATATATGAAACTAATACACTTTCAAAAAACGTGATTATCTTTCAAAATAAAGCTTTGACAGAGAAAAGGAAAACTGATCTCACTTCTAATAGATATTTGACAGTTGCAAACATCTGCTTCTTTACAGAGAAACTCATGTGTGTTTCATACTAAAACTTTTTAAGAAATGAATACACATTCAAAAGAACGTGATTATCATTCAAAGCAAAGCTTCTACAGAGGATGGAACACTGATCTCACTTCTAACAAGACTTTGACATTTAGGAAACAATTGAATCTCTTTACCAAGTAACACGTGTGTTTCTTACTAAAGCTAATCCTGAAATGAATACACTTTCAAAGGAATGTGATTATCTTTCAAAGTAAAGCTTCTACACAGAAAGGAACACTGATCTCTCTTCTAACAATACTTTGACATGTCGCAAAAAATGGCCTCTCTTTAGAGAAACACATGTGCGTTTCTTACTAAAGCTATTTATGAAATGAACACCCTTTCAAAAGAATGTGATTTTCTTTCAAAGTAAACCTGCTACAGAGAAAAGGAATACTGATTTCACTTCAAACAATACTTTGAATGTCGTAAACAACTGCTTCTCCTTACCAAGATACACATGTGTGTTTCATGCTAAAGCTTTTCAAGAAATGAATACACTTTCAAAAGAATGTGAATATCTTTCAAAGTAAAGCTTGTACAGAGAAAAGGAATGCGGATCTCACTTCTACCAATACTTTAACATGTTCCAAAGAACTGCTTCTCTTTACAGAAAAACACATGTGCTTTTCTTACAAAAGCATTTCATGAAATAAATACACATTCAAAAGAACGTTATTATCTTTCAAAGTAAAACTTCTGCAGAGAAAAGGAAAACTAATCTCACTTCTAACAGTAATTTGACATGTCGCAAACATCTGCTTCTCTTTACAGAGAAACACATGTGCGTTTCTTACTAAAGCTTTTCAAGATATGAATACACTTTCAAAAGAACATGTTTATATTTCAAAACAAAGATTCTACAGAGAAAAGGAACACTGATCTCACTTCTACCAATACTTTGACATGTCGTAAACAATGGCTTCTCTTTACAAGGAACAGTTGTGCGTTTCTTACTTAAGTTATTTATGAAATGAATACACTTTCAAAGAATGTGATTATCTTTCAAAGTAAAGTTTCTAAAGAGAAATGAACACTGATCTCACTTCT